>NC_139947.1:18943562-19236062 GCF_963454915.1 Gymnoscopelus microlampas
CGTTATGAATGCAACGTTGTAGTCTAACACAAAGTTGAAATTATGAACGATAAGTCTCTTTAAGCACATTCACATCTTAAAATATTAATGAGCACCATATTCATAATTAATGAAAGTCCCACTGCACTGCCATTTCATCCCCCCCCTCTCTCTCTCTCTCTCTCTCTCTCTCTCCCTCTCTCTCAATCTCTCTCCCTCTCTCTATCGCTCTCTCTGTCTCTTACTCACTCACACACACACACACACACACACACACACACACACACACACACACACACACACACACACACACACACACACACACACACACACCACACCCACACACACACACACACACACACACACACACACACACACACACACACACTGTATATCTCTCCTTCCTCTGGCCTCCCACCCCCCACACTGTAAACTGATATCACGTGCACAGGGCCAGGGATCAGTGGGTTACTGAAACTGGTTTTGTGTGTTATCAAATTAGAGCGCTTCAGACATGTAGTATTTTGGTGAGTGTGTGTGTGTGTGTGTGTGTGTGTGTGTGTGTGTGTGCGTGCGTGCGTGCGTGCGTGCGTGCGTGCGTGCGTGTGCGTGCGCGTGCGTGTGTGAGTGCGCGTGTGCGTGTGTGTGTGTGTGTGTGTGCACGCGTTAGAGCATGTTTGGGTGTCCATGTACAGTGTGTACATGCGTGGCTTTTACTGTGCATGGATCTGATCATATATAAGACCATAAGGAATGCAAGGCGGAGTTCTCTTTTGCTGTCAGAGAGCGTGAGTGAACCTCTGATGCATGGAAACCACATGAGACACATATATGATGCTATCCTGGGATGTTTTAAATCCCCTTACTCCATGTATTATTATCTCCAACAGGAGATTATGCTTTCTGTGTGTGTGTGTGTGTGTGTGTGTGTGTGTGTGTGTGTGTGTGTGTGTGTGTGTGTGTGTGTGTGTGTGTGTGTGTGTGTGTGTGTGTGTGTGTGTGTGTGTGTGTGTGTGTGTGTGTGTGTGTATGGTCTGCCATGATGTCACTAAACTGTGATTGGGCAATGGTCACAAACAGGAACAGAAATTGTGCCTGTGTGTGTGCATGCTGCATGTTTCGGTGACCATATATTATAGACTGAAGCAGCACGGCTTAGGCAGACAAGCTTACATCCCATGAGATGGTCACGTTCCTGCATTTCCACTGAGTCTTTAAGGCACATATTGATTCACCACCCATCCTTAGGTCACGCTGCGACGTGTTGTGAGCTTGTAGATCTGTACACAACCAAATATAATTCAGGCATTAGCTGGTCAGCATGTGTAGGCGCATATGCTTGTGCCTAATTGTGTGTGTGCGAGCTTGTACATAAACGATCAGTGTCATCATTTTTGTGCATGCTGAAAGGACTCTAAGGAGCTCAATTTTAAAAAAATCAAATCAGTCAATCACAGCTTTGTGATTAATTTGTTTTTGTTTTTTTTTCATAATCGTGGGGCAATCATTTATCCAGGCTAGGGTATTAGTGCAGACATTCGCCAAGTTCGCCAGTACAAGCCAACATTACATTAACACCAAAATATACAATATAAACATGACAACATACTGTACCACAAAACCTCAAAATGATTGGAGTCTTCATGTCTGACTCTGCACACATTCAACTCAGTCAGGGCTGTCTTAACCACTTAAGCCCTATATACTTAGTTGAACGGGATCCCCCAGGGTGCTATACTTGGTCCACTACTTTTTACCCTCTAGAGTCTTGACCAAATATCTTTGCCAAAAATAGCCGACATACAAGCTCACACATTGCAATGTGGTGTGAGCTTGTAGATATATATAATGGCTATAGCAATATTCTAGACAATTTAATTTAAAACCAAGACTTATACAACTTTCACACAGTGATAAGAGAGTTGGGCAGAGACATTTGAAATGGGGTTCCATCGCCAAATGAGTCAGTTCGGGGAATGAGAAGTTTATATGTGTGTGTAGAAGGTTATACATTTGCATGCACACACCTGGCTGCCTGCAGGACTTGATGTCTGCTCAGTCAGTAGCCCCCAGTGATGATTAGGATCAGCCAAACAGCTAATGAAGCTTCTCAGATCCTATTAACAGCTAGTTAACGCTGTGACACATATCCGTTCTTACTTCTGTCATCTGTGCTTTATCATGATTATGGATATTGTTACAGTGTATGAGATGGATTATCATGATACACAGTAATATCTGGAATGTCACTTGCATTCACGCACGCACGCACGCACGCACGCACGCACGCACGCACGCACGCACGCACGCACGCACGCACGTACGCACACACACACACACACACACACACACACACACACACACAGCAAGCAAGCAAGCAATATAAATTAACCGTGCTCCTACTTGATTTAGTGGTTTAACCTTTATTTCTTGCTGGAATGGGCGGTGTCTATAAAGCATATCCTATATTAAACATTTTGTGCGCTTACTAAATTATTTTGCCCCCAAATTCTGCACACTCCCCATTGCTGCTAAAGGGTTTTACCCTTACATGTCTTTCTGTCTGGAGATCAGGAAATGAAACGTTTAACACTTGCAGTATAAGCTATCATTGCGTTGCGATGCAATGCGTCAATAGCTTGTAGATCTGTCCATTTATGGCAAGCAACACTGATGGAGTATAACTTAAGCTTAAGGGTGCAGCAAACACAATCAATAGGAATATCTGTGAAATAAACAACATTTGGAAGATCCATCTTGATATACTCAATGATGTCATGTGTAGCTGATAGAAGCACTTCCGTATGCATGGCGACATCATGGGCCACTCCTTCTTCCTATTGTACTCCGGAGGGACAGTGGGCATGAGGTAATGCATTCACAAAAATATTAGATAATGTCATTCACAGATTGGAAACATATTAGGGAGTGTCTTCATTGGCATGCTGGCAGCGTACACAAAATGTTTTGCATTGATTGGTCCAGCGGTTTGTGAGATTAGCCACAAGCACACAGATACACAAACACACAAACAGGGGTGAAAACATAATCTCCGCGTTTATCTGTATTGCCCACATTAGCCTCCATGTTGTGTATAGTTTGTATTCTTTATTTTTTTCTTTTTATGTCTATTTCTGAGAATTTCATAATGATGTCATTATAAAGTGCGACCCACCAACCCTCAATGAGACACAATTCTCCATTATGTGCAAACATAAAAAATAAGTAAATCACTCAGTAAAATCCTTTCAGTGTTAATTTATCCATTTGTAAATCTGAGAGTGATCAAATTTGTACCCTCCCAGAGTCAAATGAACACTCAGGATTTTACTCCAGCACTTCGATGCTTGTTGTGTACATGGAAGTAGTGTTGCATCAGATGTTAAAGCTGCAATCCGTAAATGTAATATCCTATAGGGATTCACACCCGAGTCTCCTGGGATCCCAAGCATCTACCGCTCAGTCAAGAGGCAATCCCAAATTAGCCAGAGGAGATATTGGGCTTATGAGCTTCAGCCTTCAGGCAGTGCTACATGTCAACCAGTAGGTATCCTACCCTATGCCAGGGTCTAAATGTCTCAATGGAACAGAAAGGAGACCACCTCCAACCACTGCAGATGTAGTGATAGTATTAACAAACTCTACTATATTCATTCAAATAGGCTCCGGATAGCCGCTTTAATGTATTTTTGTCGAGTTGTCACATTACCAGATGCCAAACATTCCATGTTCATAATGTACACTGTACAGTACGTGTGTGTGTGTGTGTGTGTGTGTGTGTGTGTGTGTGTGTGTGTGTGTGTGTGTGTGTGTGTGTGTGTGTGTGTGTGTGTGTGTGTGTGTGTGTGTGTGTGTGTGTGTGTGTGTGTGTGTGTGTGTGCTTGCGTTTTCCTAGCTGCCTGCCTGTGTGTGCACGCACGTGTTGGAATCTAGGCCATCAGTATGTCTTTGTGTCTGTGTGGGGATCAGGCAGTAATGGGCCTGTGTGTGTGTGTGTGTGTGTGTGTGTGTGTGTGTGTGTGTGTGTGTGTGTGTGTGTGTGTGTGTGTGTGTGTGTGTGTGTGTGTGTGTGTGTGTGTGTGTGTGTGTGTGTGTGTGTGTGTGTGTGTGTGTGTGTGTGTGTGTGTGTGTGTGCTTGCGTTTTCCTAGCTGCCTGCCTGTGTGTGCACGCACGTGTTGGAATCTAGGCCATCAGTATGTCTTTGTGTCTGTGTGGGGATCAGGCAGTAATGGGCCTGTGTGTGTGTGTGTGTGTGTGTGTGTGTGTGTGTGTGTGTGTGTGTGTGTGTGTGTGTGTGTGTGTGTGTGTGTGTGTGTGTGTGTGTGTGTGTGTGTGTGTGTGTGTGTGTGTGTGTGTGTGTGTGTGTGTGTGTGTGTGTGTGCATGGATTTCAGATTTACAGTATGTTTTTACATAATTATGTATGTGGCCACGTGTACAGTACATGCATGTATGTGCATGTATTGTGTGCATGCATTAGGAAGATTAATGTACGTATGTGTGCGTGCGTGCACGTGTGTGTGTGTGTGTGTGTGTGTGTGTGTGTGTGTGTGTGTGTGTGTGTGTGTGTGTGTGTGTGTGTGTGTGTGTGTGTGTGCGCGCGCATGTGGTTTAGGGGTGTGTCCACTGTGTAAATAGACAGAGATGCAATGCCTCTCTCTCATACTGTGAGACTGGGAACAGCTGGAAAAGCAAACAGTGAGGCCAAACCATGGCCCAGTGGACTGGATGAATGTAGTCCACAAACATGACTGGATGAATGTAGTCCACAAACATGACTGGATGAATGTAGTTCACAAACATGACTGGATGAATGTAGTCCTCAAACATGACTGGATGAATGTAGTCCACAAACATGACTGGATGAATGTAGTCCACAAACATGACTAGATGAATGTAGTCCACATACATGACTGGATGAATGTTGTCCTCAAACATGACTGGATGAACGTAGTCCACAAACATGACTGGATGAATGTAGTCCACAAACATGACTGGATGAATGTAGTCCTAAAAAAATACTGGATTAATGTAGTCCACAAACATGACTGGATGAATGTAGTCCTCAAACATGACTGGATGAATGTAGTCCACAAACATGACTAGATTAATGTAGTCCACAAACATGACTGGATGAATGTAGTCCTCAAACATGACTGGATTAATGTAGTCCACAAACATGACTGGATGAATGTAGTCCTCAAAAATGACTGGATGAATGTAGTCCTCAAACATGGCTGGATGAATGTAGTTCTCAAAAATGACTGGATGAATATAGTCCTAAAACAGGACTGGATGAATGTAGTCCACAAACATGACTGGATGAATGTAGTCCACAAACATGACTGGGTGAATGTAGTCCTCAAACATGACTGGATGAATGTAGTCCTCAAACATGACTGGATGAATGTAGTCCACACACATGACTGGATGAGTGTAGTCCTCAAAAATGACTGGATGAATATAGTCCTAAAACATGACTGGATGAATATAGTCCTCAAACATGACTGGATGAATGTAGTCCACAAACATGACTGGATGAATGTAGTCCACAAACATGACTGGATGAATGTAGTCCACAAACGTGACTGGATGAATGTAATCCTACAGGATTGGATGAATGTGTGAAGAATACATTCATCCAGTCATGATGACTGGATGAATGAATGTAATCCTACATGATTGGATGAATGTGTGAAGACTACATTCATCCAGTCATGATGACTGGGTCAATGTAGACCTCAAATATTTTCAAAAATGTTAATTTGTTTGTCAACATTTTTCAGAAATTATCAAAAGAAATTCAAAATAGTTAAAAATAGCTAAAATCTCACAACACACTGCAAGTGTTGTATAACTTAGTATATAGGGCACAAATGATTAAAATCACTGCCGTTTTATTGAGTAGAAAGCCACTTGTAGCTGAGATGTTAAAGAGAAGGTTTATATATGTTGTCTGGAAGAAGTTGCTCCCTCGATGATGTTTGTGCGTGGCTTGGAGGTTTCCTCTATTGCTGATAAGAAATAAGATGGAAACTCAAGTGTTGTTTAGCCACTTAACCCAGGGGGAAATATTTGATGGATTATTTCCAGCCATTGCAGTTCTTCAGGACATGTTTCAGGAGCCACGGGTAGGTTGAGAAAGGATACACACCCTGTGTTAACACTCCACAGCACAATATCTCCATAATTATTATCATAAATCATCTAACCTCTAGTGAATGCCAGTTCAATCTGTTCCATCAAATCAAACGTTTTTAAATTAAATACATTAGATATTCACAGTAAAATTATGAGTGTTGGTGTAACTCTGAGAGTATACTCACTTACTTACGCCTATTACCCCTTCTGGGGCTTAGGCTGAGAGTATAGAAACTAAGAAATGGACACACAAGGGATTTTTATGGGTCAATGCTTACATTAGTCTAAATGAACCTTACAGTCTTTACTGTGTATTGTAGGTATAGTTTTTCTCTGTTTTGAGCTGTCAAAGTGTAGCTTATGTCCTCTTTTAGAAATGTGCTACCAAATTTCCAAGTGTAGCTTATGTCCTCTTTTAGAAATGTGCTACCAAATTTCCACATGGGGACAATAAAGTTAATACACTATAATTCAACTGTGCAACATAACTGTGTACACTCTCAGAGATAAATTATCACAGCAGAGTAAGATGGGGGAAATGGTATCCTGTTGGAGAAAAAAATTAAATTGTTTAATGGACGATTTCCTTTTAAAACCCTTTCAAACAAAATTCCATTGTTCCAAGTGTTTTTCACAGTCACTTTGATACTATCTTCAGAAGCTTGAGGTCATCTTTAGAGACAATGGATACAATCTTCACAACGGATAATGAAATGTTAAATTTTTCGTCAAAACGCTTGGAAAGAGGAATCATTGAGTTGACAACTATACTCCTAATGGAAAATGACATGTTTAGATGTTTAGAAGCATGCAGGCCGTTTTATTGGCTTCTTTAACAATGACAACCTGTTACTGATAATCAGTGGTGGAAAGTAACTAAGTACAGTTATTAAAGTACTGTACTTAAGTACAATTTTGAGGTAATTGTACTTTACTTGAGTATTTCCAATTTCCAATACTTTTACTTCTACTCCACTACATCTCAGAGGCAAATATTGGACTTTTACTCCACTACAATTATTTGAAAACTTTAGTTACTAGTTACTTTTCAGATATAAATTATTATTTATTATTATTATTATAAAACATACAATAGCCACTTTAGCCCTATTTTATACACAGGCTATTTTCAAATATATTAGTACTTGTGCTTTTGGTACTTTAAGTACATTGCAGTATTGGTACTTTTACTTAAGTAAAGAATTTGAGTACTTTTTCCACCACTGCTGATTTCACCCTGAGGTAAGAATATTAAAAAGGGTCTGATATCCATGTGCAAGAACATGAATGCTCAAGCTGTGAGAAGAGTAAAACGGGGAGGAGGGAGACATGGAGGAGGAAGATGAAGAGGAGGAGGAAGAAGAAGAAGAAGAGGAGGAGGAGGTCATTAACAGAATGGCAGAGGACAATCACATCCTTTTCTGAAGGGTGGTCATGTCCCTTGGCTTAGAGGAGGGCTTCGGGCTCAGAAAATAAGTGGCCATGGGCCTCGGCTAAGGCTTAAGCCTGATTTATACTTAGATGTACGATGGCGATGGTGTTATGCCAAGAAAATAGCAGATCTACAAGCTAACAATGCCACACGTTGTTGACACGCTGTTCTACTCACACTACTGGGGTTAGACTGTCTATTTACACTTGGACTATATTTATACCTGTTAATATGCTGTTTATGTATTGTTAGTGGACTTTGACTAAACACATCTACACCTGCTAATAGCTCATTTACCACGCTAATTTCCAGGCAGTCCTCAATCATTAACACTTCCCACAATGACAACCGATATGTCTTCAACATTATACTGCATGTTACTAGATAACACCCAGTACAGTAAACTATTACAGTAACACTTATGTGAAGCCCATCATGTCTATAATGCATTTTAATCATAGTTATAATCATTGTAATCATTATAATATAGTATAATTATAGTTATAAATGCTTGTGTATGCTTTATAACAATAATCTAACACATTATAAAGAATTGTACAACTTATAAGGTCAAGTTTCATAATAGTTCATAATTACCGGACACTTACAGACATATGTCATGTGTCATAGAATCATAGTGTATTGTAATTCTCATAGTTGTCCTACTTTACCTACATATAATAATGTTATAATGTATTATAATCACTGTTACAATGCATTATAGAGTAACTTTATGTCACTAGGTGGTCATTGAGTGCTTTAAGTAAAATAATAACATTCCTGAAGGTGTAGGCAGTTCTTGCATAGATTTAATGCTATATTCTCCCACTTTATTTAAAGCCCTCAATCACCTCTTATAGTGATTTATAATCACACAATTATTATAATGTATTACAACTATGAGAATTATAATACACTATGATCCTGGCCAAATAAAATAAAATAAAATATAATAAATAATAATAAAATAAATAAAATGGTCTGTGAGTGTCCAGCAATCCTGACGTATATGACCTTGACCTTATAAGTCATTATAAAAACACTTTAGAATGTGTTATGATTAGCCTGATGATCAGACAAGAGAGGCAATCCACTCAGTCAGTGGGCGGGGTCTATGGTCTGGAGCCAGTCTATGTTATGATTGCATTATGTATTGTACTGTATATATATGATTGAGTACTTTATAAGCAGTTTGCATTGCATTTTTACTTGACGTTCAAGTAATTATAAAATGCTTTATAATATGTTCCGTTATAAAGCATTATGAGTATTTATGAGTTCTTATGACTATAGTGTTATAAGCTAATTACAATTGAATCACTTGACACTTGCTTTGGCACTGTAAACGTATATTTTCTCATACCAATAAAGCCCCATTGAATTGAATTGAATTATAGCATAAGTACGTTTATAATGCATTATAGACATCGGCTTGATGTTACCTTTCTTTTAAAATCATCCCATCATCCCTGAATCATAAATGTTACTGTTGCCTTCATTTTACCCTCAAAGCCTTTACTGTTAGCAGGCTTACATGGATTCATCATTACCATTCAAGTGAGGTAGGGCAGTGGTTCTCAACATGGGGTCTTTGGGCCTCCAGGGTTCCTTGAGAATCAAAGACAGACGTTCCAGGGGGTCCCTGATAATTAATACAACTAGAGAATGTACAAGAAAGTCTATTTTGTAGTACATAGATTTTAGTACTTTTACTTTTGGTACTTAAAGTACATTTTGATGCCAATACTTTTGTACTTTTACTCGAATTTGAATTCTGCATTTAATTGTAACGGAGTATTCCTATTTTGCAGTGTTGGTACTTTTACTCAAGTAAATAATTTGAGTACTTTTTCCACCACTGCCAATAAGATAGGATACCTTAACTTTTGAATGTGAGAGAGCATCCTTAGTTTTGTTTTGTTTTTAGGGAGAGAAAGGTTGGTAACAAAAGAATATGTAATGAATTCCTGCTCTTGGCCAGTACTGTGTAATACAGGTCACAAGGTCTCTGTGAAACAGATTTACTTGGTGTATTTTGAAAGGTACGCCAGCGGCATGAGTACGTTCAGGAATGTTCCGTTTCAAGGTGCCTGTCGTGAAAGATTTAAGTTTGATATTCTGTTGTGATGGAGATGGATGCTGCAGAAAAGCCCCACAAATCTGTATTTGTGGATGAGCCTCTATTAATTACAGACATTTTGACATCAATTGCATTTGAAAAGATTAATCATTGGACCACTGGACAGCCCTGATATAAAAGTGAATGAACTGCATGTGTATGCATTTATGATGGGAGGAGAGGAGAAAGACAAAATGGGCTCATATTTCAGAAGGTATAGCCTTACAAAAAAAAATCGATCACATGGATGCAGTTGATTCAGAACGCTGCAGCTCGAGTCCATAACACCAAGAAAGTGGATCATATCGCTCCAGTTCTTAGATCTTTACTCTGACTCCCTGTCTGTCAAAGAATTGATTTCAAAATACTACAGTTTAAAGCCAAAATACATTTCCTTCAAGTATTTTGTGCAATATACATTTGTGCTATATCATGAAGCATCCTCTCAGGTCGTCTGGGACAGGTCTGCTTTCTTCCCCAGAATCAGAACTAAACGTGGGGAAGCATGTTCCTATCTATATACAATATGATACAAGTTAGATACTACAGAATACAGATAGATAGAGTAACACTAAACCGGAAACTGCTATGGAGAGGCTACTGTTGCTAGGCATTATCAGCTGTGTCTAAACATCGAATAATAAAGCCATATGCCCCCTATTTGCCTCATAAACGTTGTGGCACATGCACATACTTTGTGTTGTGCAACAAGTCATCTGGAAGGAGTTTCGGTACCAGGGTACAAATGCATTTGTTGTTGTGACAGACTGTCCATTTACTTTCAATTTTAACATGATGAAGTACTTTAATGCCTTTAAATGAACTCAACAAAACTGAACTGAACCCTTTTATGTGGTTTAATAAGCCCTGGACACTAGTGGACTATTGATTTGGTTTGAGGGTTTTAACAGTTATTTAACAAGGAGAGTGTCAATGTTGACCTTTACAGTTCATTTTTACAGTCATAGATACATTGGCACTCTGTATTCTTTTTAACTAGAGTTTTGGGCCCTCACACCTACGCTGCACCGCCGATCCAACCGAAATGCCCATATATGGAGAGCTCTGTATCTGTCCTTGTCCCTTTTATGCCCATATATGGAAATCTCTGATGTCATCAGTATATACACATACATGCGCATGCCCCCTTTTGAGACAATATATGGAGCTGACTGATTTGTTTGTGCCTGATGCCTTGTCAACACATTGAGTTTAGAGATCACACTCTATATTTGGGCGTAGATGCATTTGGGAACTCCATTATGGCTGAGTCAGCTGGCCGGCCAATTTTAATATGTCCCATAGCGTGGCAAGCCATCAAGACAAGGGTCTGTGTGTGTGTGCGTGTGTGTGTATGTGTGTGTGTGTGTGTGTGTGTGTGTGTGTGCGTGCGTGCGTGCGTGCGTGCGTGCGTGCGTGCGTGCGTGTGTGCGTGCGTGCGTGCGTGCGTGTGTGCGTGCGTCTGTCTGTCTGTCTGTCTGTCTGTCTGTCTGTCCGTGGCTAATCTCGCCGCCCCCATGTCCCCAACCACTCTGACATATACAAACCTCAAAACAAACATGACGTCAGACATCCACACATCCAAGCTGTACAAAAGGCAACAAACAGACAGGGTGCAATCCACACCCAGCTACAAAGACATGGATGTTGAATGACAACAGGACAAACAGTGAGGGCAGAAAAGTGCCGGTGACCCATGCCCAAAATGCAGATCTACAAGCTCACAACGCACCGCCATGCATGGTGAGCTTGTACATCTGATTTTCGGCATGAGACACCTTCACATCACAAAGAATAAATCAGGCTGCAGGGTCAGACAGAGCGATGGAAGGGTCAAGGTTTAACATTCCCCCGTCAACGTCAAGCTGTTGCACAACACGCCAGCCAGACGCAAGGCACACAATTTGTCTCTTTCATTACCTCTCTGCTACCAATCTTCAAGTTGTCCTTCTTGTTTCCAACCTTGCGCTCTCTCTCTCTCTCTCTCTCTCTCTCTCTCTCCCGACCTTTGCTCTAGTGAGGATCAGTCAAGATAAGGGATGAGGGGGAGGAGAAGTTGAAGAACAGCTTTGAATGTGTTTTGAAACTTAAGCCTAATGTATACACCATAGCACAAGGGTGTCACGTGCCAGAAATAACTGTTCTACAAGCTAACAACATCCCCTTTGGTTGCCCTCTTATGGACTGATGCACAGGTCTGTTATCATAAGATATACATATATATATATACACTAAAACTTATTATACTAACATTATCTATGGTTGTGTTGGATTTCACAAAGCTCAAACTCACAGTACAGTGACAAAGTGTTGGTTTTGCTGTTTTCAGAGGCTTCAGCAGCATCAGCCCACATGGCTATGCACCTGTTCCAGAACGTCCTCAGCATCTCTTTTTCCCATGTGATCCTATAAAGCCCTAGTTATACGGTGTCATTTGCCAGTGTTTTATGTGGAAAATAGCTGACCTACAAGCTCACAACGTATGGTGTTGTGAGCTTGTAGGTCAGCTCATGACAGGTCGGCTCATGACAGGTCAGCTCATGACAAAAAAATGAGGCTATGCCTCCTTCGTGTGGATTGTTCCCCGGTGAGAACGGCCTTTCCTTTGTGAATCTACCATGTGGATTGTTATCTGTGTTTCCCTTACGCTGCTTATTTCTGCCTCATGTGGCTACCTTCTTATATATGGACTTGCTGTTGTGCTGCTACCTTTCAGTGATGAAAGAAGTAGGCTACTCACATGTTTTACTTGAGTAAAAGTATGGCATGGCATCAAAATATACCTAAAGTGCCAAAAGTAAAAGTATTCGTTATGCCGAAGGTCCCATTTCACAAGTTTTCAGCTCACAAGCTCACAGCAAGCTCACAACACGTCGCAAAGCGACGTGTTGTGTATTAAAGGTAACAAGTAAAAGTACAATATTTGTCTTTAAGATGTAGTGGCGAAGATGATTGAAAATTGGAAGTACTACAGCAAAGTAAAAATACCTTCTTTTTTTTAACTTAAGTACAGTACTTTAGTAAAAGTACTTAGTTACTTTCCACCACTGCTACCTTTTGCACCTTATGTCTGACCTCATGTACATACTTGCCGCTTATTATGCTGTGGTACATAGACAGTATGTAGATATCTTAGATTTTGCTCTCTCTCCCCACCCCGTTTTTTCTGTCTTTCCTGGAAAATGATGGAGCTTGCACGAAAATGAATTTCACTCACTGATTTACACCTGTAAACCTGTGATGTGACACATAAATCTGATTCGAGCATTACCCTGATGAGGCCCTGAAGCCCTTATCACTTATCTTTCACAACATTGTTTATGTTAGTTACTTTTTGTTTTTATTGTTTTCCCTTTTCAAGTCCTGACACCTTGTCATACATACTGAACAGTAATCCTTTGCTGAAATGACACCTCTCATTTAAAGTGTAGCTTCAGTCAGGAGAAAGCGGTGTATACTGCAATTATGTCCGGAAAAGGCCCTTATGGGTCCATGTGGTTCCATTGGTACACTCCCGGAGTTAAATTAACACTGAGTATTTTGATGTGTAGACCCTGTCCTTGGAAAAGCTCTCAATAAAAACCCTTGACAGGAAAGGAAAATAAATAAGTAGGTACTATCTTTGGACAATGTTTGTTTGTCCTTGTCACTTGTACTTAAAGCATAGTTAAAAGTTGAGTCTCTTTCTTTGTCAACCACTTAAACACTATAGATGCTAGGCCCCCTCCTTTTTTAACCTCTACACCAAATCTACTTGGAGAAAATAACAGATCTAGAAGCTAACAACGTGTCATGATCTGAGCTTGTAGATAAGCTATTATCGATGTACAGTACGAGCAAATTTCAATCTACAGGAATGTTCGCCTTAGTTGTCTTGTGGAAAGTGTGTGTTGGGTGTTTATGGTGTGTGTTGTTGTTTTTTTCTCTCTTTTGTATCTACAGTAACATACATTTGTTGATCACTGTGGTAAAATTTGTCTTGTTGATCAGCACAGATATATTTTTGTTTTAACCATTTGTATCATGGCAATGCTGTTCATCCTTTGTGTATGTAAAGACAATTTTCAATAAAATATGAGTCATAAAAAGAAGAATGTTTGCCCCAGAAGAGGGACACTAGGGTTCATGTGGTTAAAATACCAGAGGTTTCTCCTCTACTTTTAGTCATTCATTGTGCCGCAGTGGCAGCTTTGCCGCCCCCCTCCCACCACATGTGACCTGCAGTAGACACACTAAAGCAGGGGTTAAGCACAGGACACACACCATGTGACCATTATGATTGACAGCGGGTGGTGGGGGGCACACAGAGAGACAGAGATATAGAGGGAAACAAGGACAATGACAGCGAGAGAGAGGGGGAGGTGGAGAGAGAGTGAGAAAGAGAGGTAGAGAGATGGAGAGATAGATGGAGCGAGGGAGAGAGAAATAGACTGATGGAGAGCGAGAGATGGACAGAGAGGGAGAGAGAGAGAGAGAGAGAGAGAGATGCAGAAAGAGAGGGATGGAGAAAGTGAGAGAGTGATGGAGATTGAGAGAGACAGACAGAAATAGAGAGAGAGAGAGAGAGAGAGAGAGAGAGAGAGAGAGGTGGGGTGTAAGTCGAGCCCACTGCAAAGTGATTGGTTGATGCCTAACAAGCCCCCAGCGCCAGCCTCCGCCTGTCTGTTCCTGTTTATGACCATTGTCCAATCACAGTGTAGTGACGTGGCTGACCACACATGCACGCACACACGCACACACTCACGCACAGACACACACGCACACCATGACGCACACACACAATAAAGTTGTACAAAAGCAAACTAGAAATAACACGCCACTGTATGCCTCTACCCACCAGTTACAGTTTTCTGTAATTTGTCTGTCCAAACCCATATCCCTATGTACTGAAGACTTTGAAGGAAGGTTATTAAAGATATCTATGGATATTATTTTGGTGTAATACAAGACATCAACATAATGACATTCCAGTGAATATTCTTCCAGGGAAAAACATGTAGCCTACAGATGTACAGTATGTAGCGTGGCTCCCATGGGGCAAGTTATCTAGAAGACGGTCTGTGTGTCTGTCTATTAGCACAGACGTATTGCGTAAGTGCTCTACAGATGTTAAGGTCTCACTGTTTCGAGCATTGGAGTCCATGATTAGCAGGACACAGCAACTTAAGGTGGCACGTGATGATGCTATGCGCTTGCTGTTGTTGATTATGGCACAGTGCCAGCCAGCTGTCTGTCAACAGGAAGGCGTGCCTACCTGTCAAGCTCTTTTAAGAAATCATGTCGACTAGAACAGTGGTCCCCAAACTGGGGGTCCAGTTTGGGAACCACTGTTCTAGTCGACAAACTGGGGGAAAAAAGATTTTGGGGGGTCCCCAGATGATTAACTTGATGTGCAACATTGTTTTCTCACTCAACAGTGAACAAACCAACATACTGTATAACTGTATACAGGGTATCTGCACATTTCTAAAGTGACAATTTAAGGACTTTTGAGACCTTTTTAATACCAAATTGTCAAATATTATGTAAGAAAGATCGACAAGCTCTACAAGCTCACAGCGTCTCGCAGTGCAAGGTGTTGTGAGCTTGTAGATCTGCTATTTTCACGATATGCTGTGGAACCGAGTCAAACTTAATTCCAAGTGCTTGTCAGGGTCGGGGGTGTTTGGGGGTCGTGGCATGAAAAGTCTGGGAACCCTTGGACTAGAAGAGTCGGATTAATGTGTCATTGTGGTGTTAACTAACTCTGTAAAGAGCTATAACGCTTCTCATCAATGATGTGGAGGCATTGGCAGCCTCTATGGCCTTTAAACATTTTGTTTTTATATTTTTATTGTTTGTTTATTTTTGTATTGTTTCTGTGTTTATCTGATATGGACTGTGAGTCTGAAATAAAGACCAAATTGAATTGGAATGAATTGAATTAAAATGGAATTGTCTGTGATGGGACTCAATAAAAATAAGCAGCTTTCCAATTTAATATCAGTTAGACCAGGGGCTCCCAAACTTTTCCATGCCAAAGGACCCCCCAATAGCCATAGCCTCTAGCTGAGGCCCCAGTAATGATAATTCTTTATAAAATAAAATAATAATAAAATAAAGAAGAAAAGAAAATGAAGAGTGCAAAATAGCCACTCTGATATGTTTGGTATTTATGTTTGATAATATCACAATTTAACAATTTAATAAAAATAAATATTAACCCTGGCACCCCTATTTTGTGCAACAAAATTAAACTAAAATAGCAGATCTACAAGCTCACAGCGTGTCATGTTGTGAGCTTGTAGATCAGCTATTTTTGCTATTTGTCGTATAACGTATTATAGGGCTTTGTGTCAAATTGGCAGGATGAGGATTTCATTTGAGACTTGGTTTTGGTGAAAGCTGAAAGGGTAATGGGTTCAACCTGATTCAGTGAATTTGGGTTGTTCAGTGAAATTGAAATGCCAAGGTTGATTGCTGTGATCTGGAGCTGGATGTTCTCTGCTCTGTTGATGAAATATTGTAGAAATCCTTCACATTTTCCAGATGATGGTTCTAACATGGAGAGTAGCTGGGGGTGAAACAGCGGAATTAATTACTTTAAACAGGGTCCTGGCTGGGGTTGTTACTGTTATTTGTGATGATGTCAGAGTAGTAATTGGATTTGGCTTTTTCTTTTTTTTCCCCTCATTTTTTTAAAGCCTGCTGATTGTTCCCTCAATTTGCTATAAACAAATGAGGGTATATTTGCCTTCTCTCTTTTCTGCAATCTCTCCCAGTAGATCAGGTGTGTTCATTGAGCCATGCCTGTGCGTTATTTTTTGGCATTCTTGTTTTGAAAGCTGTGATGGAGTCCAGGATAGATAGAGGCAGTTTCTGTACAAATTGTTGATCATGTCATCAACGTCATCATACTGCTCAGAGGGATATGAATTGAACGAGGATTCAAAGACATCACAAAAAGCAGGAGTACTCATTGTTAAAAACACAGGATCTATTGAAGCAGAGTGCTCAAGGACAGAACAGGGAAGTGGGGCATTAAAAACCACAGCTTTGTGGTCTGTCTGACCCACAAACATCAATTACGTCCACACTATTTCAAAATATGTTTTTAAAGTTTAAACAATAAAACTTTTCATCAATTAAGATGAATAAATTAATACACGTTTCTAAAGTATTTCATAAATAAAATCAGAAAATCAAATAATTTCCATTAATAAAAACATAAAAATGTTTAAGAAGTAGGCCTAGTGAAAATAGCAGATCTACAAGCGACGCGTTGTGAGTTTGTAGATCTGCTATTTTCACCAGTTCGGATCCTGGGCAAACGTCTAATTTCTCTTTTGGGTCTCGAGCTAAAAAGTTTGGGAACCACTGCTCTAGACAGTCGGAACTTTGCATGCACACACACTCGACAGCTGCTTCCAATAGCACTTCCAATAGCAATCACCATCAAGCCGGTCGGGAAGTGTGTGTGTGTGTGTGTGTGTGTGTGTGTGTGTGTGTGTGTGTGTGTGTGTGTGTGTGTGTGTGTGTGTGTGTGTGTGTGTGTGCGTGTGCGTGTGTGTGTGTGTGTGTGTTGCATCTTTGATTAATATATATATATATATATTGTGTAGCCTACATCTGACAAACCTTTTATGTGACAACACAAAGAACTGCAATGAATTTTAAACATGTTCATTTATTTACACTGTGTGAGGAGGTTGAATTTATTGTGGGTCACCTGTCTCTCCTCCGCAGTGCTGGCAATTAGGATCAATCAAATTTTAATAATTAACATTAACAGTAATTTGGCACCTGAAATAGGTATTTGGAATTTGTTTTGTTAAACAGGGTAATTGTGTTAGCCGTATTTTGAGTTAATTGAACTACCAATTAGGCCTACTAATTGTGTTTTAGTATGGTCCACCTGCTATATAATGGAGGTTGGAAGTGTTGTGTTAAGTTTAGGGGAGAGCTGCCAGGGCCTTGGGGATAAAGGGTGTTACAGTTCTTGAGTTCTTGGTTAGTTGTTTTTGTATTTCCTATTTTCAGAACTTTATTTTTGGCCAGTCTTATTATTTATTTCATAATATTTATTATATTATTTTTGCCCGGCTTGCACTGTATAAATCCTGCACGGGAACTAAAGTCTTTGAAGTCTTAGCCATCGGCCAACTGTTACAGACGTACATAAGTATGCAGGGTTCGATTTGTAATCAATTAAGCCCTACCGTATATACTTCGCTTTACAACAAATAGCAAAAACTTAGCAAATTTCGGATCTACCTGTCCATAAACCAACATTGCCTGCTTTTGACAGTAGCAACCTTTCTGTATCCAGCTGGCTCACAGCCTCAGCCAACTGTGCTATAAAAAAGCCATGACCCTTGAAGCGTTGTCTGTACGGCCTTGGCATCCTATGATCCTTCACACATTTCTCACACTTTCTCCACTATACACCATGCTGGTTGGTCTTCCTCTAAAGCCCCTGAAAAAAAAACACCTCAAAAACCTTCATATACCATATAAATACAAAAATATGACATAAATTACATAATATGAATAAACTTAAAGCGTGGAGGATCCAAATGGATAATATTCACTCCACAAACAGCAAGGTTGAGCAGTGGCTCAGGAGGTATAGTGCCCCACGTTCGATCGCTGGCATCTCCTGGCTTTGTGTCCAAATGTCCGTGAGCAAGACACAGAAACCCTGAGTGCTTCCCATGATGAGCAGGTTGGTGTCTTGTATAGCTGCCAACACCAACACCAATTGTAACAGCGCTACACAAATGCAGATAATTGTGTTCTGCGCCTCTTGATTGTACCCTTGACATTTGAACATTTCACCCCAAAAAGTGAGTCATCTCTCCTGATCATTCCCACCAAGATCCATGAAAATGTATCCAGCCCTCAATTCTCAAGTTATACCCTGAACACTTACACCCAGAATACTTTCAATCTTGTTTTATACTTAGCACTTTAATAAAGAGGCTTATGCTTCTGATGCTGTTGTGTCCCGCTCCTGTGACGCACCGGCCCTGCCTTCGCCTGGCTAAGGCGCGGCAGAACTCCCATTCTTACCCTGAATACTTTGTTGTACTGTACATCAACTAGCGGAAATAGCTGATGTAAAAAGCTCACAAGGCATTGCGTTGCAAAGCATATTGTGAGCTTCTTACATCAGTTATTTTTGCAGAATGTTGGTCTATTAAGACATGCCCAGAATTGGGATGCTGGGCTTCATCATCTCTTCTCTTCTCTACTAAATAGAAAAACCCAACACACACAAAGGAGAGATTACGATACTCTGCCACGCATTGCTGCAGGCGGGTCATTATCTAGAAACTTGACTACTTGGCTTCAATGAATTGAGTGATGACTGACATGGCTCTATGGAATGTTGATTTCCATACTTTACATTGTCTGTTGATACTCAAGTGACTCTGCTTTTGCTAGTAATGTATGTTATGGTACAGTGCTTTCGTTTTTAAAAGGGAGGAGAAAACTATGCAGAGCTCTCCAGACAGGTAGGAGGATGATCTGACTAAAGGTAGCTCTCCACCTCACCGATCCCCAAAATACCTACACTTCATTCCCATCGCAGTCTATTTATAGAAGTAGATTTAATGATCGAAGGAAGGAGTGAGTTCTGAGTGTCCATAGATATGCCTGCGCCTTCACCTTCCTCCATGAACACAATGAAGAGGAGCCCCAACAACCCCTACTGCCAAATGCTGGACAGAAATGGACAGCTCACCCCAGCAGCCTGTCAGAAAATAAACTGCTCTGTAGCCAGCCAGAAAAAAAAGGAGGGACAGATGAACCAAAATCTAACAGTCATCAACAGTTTACCAAGAGTTTTGCTCAGGCGGGAGACGTAAAGACACATCGGCTGAGTCACACTGGAGAGAAAACCTACATCTGTAAACAGTGTGACAAGAGTTTCAGTCTGCCAGGTAATCTAAAGACACACCATTGAAGATGCACCAGCATATCCACACTGGAGAAAAGCCTTTCCATTGTAAACAGTGTAACAAGACGTTCAGTCAGTCAAGTCATCTGAAAATACATCAACGTATGCACACAGGAGAAAAACCTTTCCACTGTCAACAGTGTGACAAGAGTTTCACTCAGTTAGGTACATTAAGGGAACACCAGCGTATCCACACTGGAGAAAAACCTTTCCACTGCAAACAGTGTAGCAAGAGTTTCAGTCACCTTGGGGAAAAACCATTCCACTGCAAACAGTGTCTCAAGAGTTTCAGTCAGTCAGGTACTCTGAAGGAACACCAGCGTATCCACACTGGAGAAAAGCCTTTCCACTGTCAACAGTGTGAAAAGAGTTTCACTGAGTTACGTACACTACGAAAACACCAGCGTATCCACACTGGAGAAAAACCTTTCCACTGTAAACAGTGTAACAAGATTTTCAATCAGTCCGGCCAATTGAAGATGCACCTGCGTATGCACACTGGCGAGAAACCATTCTATTGTAAACAGTGTAACAAGAGTTTCAGTCGGTCCGGTAACTTCGAGACGCACCTGCGTATCCACACTGGAGAAAAACCTTTCCACTGTAAACAGTGTAACAAGAGTTTCACTCAGTTAGGTACACTAAGAAAACACCAGCGTATCCACACTGGAGAAAAACCTTTCCAATGAGTTGTAAGCTTGTAGCTCGGCCAAGTTTTTTTTAAATCATATGTCTTTTAAATCATTTTTTTTTAAAGGAGCAGTTTGGGACATACAAGGTTTCCACTGACATCAGTCAGTCATGGGACTGGGTCGACAACCTGTCCTGGCGGGGATCTGCGCCTGTTGCACACAGCAGCACAACAGGTGAACACAATTAACTTCAATGAGGGAATTTGTGTGTGTTGCGCAGCAAAAACGTGCTCAAACAATGTCAAATAATTAACAATGTCAAACTATCATGATTCTAGGTTACTGAAAACGTCCCATTTGGATCATTGTTGACAAACAAACAGAAGAGAAAATTGTCCATCAGAGTGGAGATCACAGCTTCTCTCTTTTTTGAATGATGATTTGAAATGATGATGAAAACTACACATATCGAGATGTAATTCCTCCACCAACCAGTTACCCTTTACATCTGTGTCCAGACTCCGGGCAGACATTGATTTGTAGTGATTGAAGACTTTAAAGGGATGTAAGGAACATGATTTGGGAGGTCACAGTGACATTGAACTTTGACCTTTGACTGAGTACCTACTTCTAATCAGTTCATCCTTGAGTCCAAGTGGACATTTGTGCCAAATGTCATGAAAATCCCTCAAGGCATTCCTGGGATATTTTGTTCACAATTGTGGGATGTACTGTACGTACTTATGGACAACCACAAAACATAATGCCTCCGCCACGCCTGGAGGCATTATGTTTTGGGGGTTTGGGGGTTGGGAGTTAAGAACGGAGTAGGACATTTTATTTAGGTGCTTAAAGACTTTCATAATAACTGTTAATTATTTTTGCATTAAATTAAAGTACTTATTTCAGTTTCTAATCTTTTCATTTAGAAAGGTTTGATAACGTCTACCTCCTGGCCAACAATTAGAACGATCTAGAATACACAGCTGGTCTGGTCCCCACACTGTACAGACATTATACTGTACATGTTCACATTGTATACTGTGCACTTTACTTAAAGGTCTGGTCTAATGCATTATAATCACATTTACAATGGATTATATGAGGCTTCCTTAGTGTCGCTAATTATGTGTCCCAGTTTGACTAATAAATTAGTGACAGTCAAAGCCATATCGAACCACTAAACAAATATTCCTCTTCCAATTTATTTAGAGAACCTGAATGGATAGCACTGTTAATTGAACAAGTCAATTATCAATCAAATCAAATCCCACAATTTTAGTGCCAGCTGTACTGATTACACTGCCCATGTGCAAGACACTCAGATCTTGAGCTGCCTGTCAGTACACTGTAAAGTTAAACTCAGCAGTGTTAATCTGTCCACTTAACTGGGGTCTATACCAGATCCTCGAGTCTAGTAGTATTTCCCTAGTCTACACCAAATATATTCATCGTAAATTGCCGATCTACAATCTCACAATGCCATTCTTCACCAAATTGGGCATACATGCTCAGGGGCAGGGGTGATTTGTGGATCAGACCTTTAGGGGGATTCAGCCCCTAATGAGAATGTGACATGCATACAGTGCCTTGCAAAAGTCTTCAATGCCCCTGATAAATCACTAATTTCACTGGATAATAATTCATACACTAATAATTTTCTTTTGGCCTTTATATTTTAATTTACAACAATATTACCTTTAATGAATTACTAGTAATGAGTTTTACACCACAAAATATTATTAAATTAAGTTTATAAAGAAAAATATAGGAATATGAGGTTTGCAAAGTATTTAACCGTTTTATTTTGGCAAAACTCAATTAATTTAGGTACATAATGTTACCTTCAGAAGAAACCTAATTGGGGGGTCAATAGTGTACAATAATAATGGTTCAGAATGAACAATCACAGTTTTCAATACACCTGTTTTAGAGACGACCTGTTAGTTAAAGGCAGGGTAAGTGATTTTCTTTGGTAAAAATAAGTGTTAAATAGCTCTATATTGTGAGTACTCATTGCTGTAGAGTGTTTGTTCAACACAGGAGTCTCCAAGTCTCTCCAGGTCTTTAACAGAAAATGCATTTTCTGTTTCATCAGGATAGAGAACGTACAGATTAAACAAATGAAATTGGAAGTGATGACACAAAGAAATTAGCAGATAAAATGGAACACTATAAAAATTAAACTGATAAATGGGTATTCTTTCCTGATTGGCTGAAATGTTGTCACCAACCTGAAATTGTTGTTTCTGTTTATTAAAGAGCTGGAGAGACTGGGAGACCCCTGCTACTGAATAAACCCTTTTAAGCAATGATTACTATCAGAATATAGTGCTGTAACCTTTTAACAAAAAAGCTTTGTGTTTTAACCAAAAAATATCACTTACCCTACCTTTAATGAAACCTGACCAGCTCTGGTCCTGATGGCTGCATCCAATGACTGACACAGCCCTGGCTAGGCAACCCAGCCTGGTGGAGGTATTTGCCCCACACAGCGGCCCTTTTCTAGTTTGCTTGTGTGTGTGTGTGTGTGTGTGTGTGTGTGTGTGTGTGTGTGTGTGTGTGTGTGTGTGTGTGTGTGTGTGTGTGTGTGTGTGTGTGTGTGTCCACCGGCGCCACTCATTAGTTAGCAGGTTTCTTTTTTTTTCAACCCACGTCCCAAATTCATCCCACAATTAATTTACATCCTCCCAAAATCTAATTTTATCAGCCTGGGAAGACGGGAGGTCCTTCAGCTTGAGCCCTGTTTGTGAGTTGTGATATTTTAGTGTATTTCAACACAGACAGCTGTTAAACACATAGCCAACTCTAACTTCAAGTGGTCTTTTTTTCTTACTTGTTCATTGAAAACCACAGCCCACATTTCCAAGTGCCGTTATTTCTGTTGCAAAGCACCATGCCAGGGCCCATTATAAAATGATGAAAGAATGTTTGTGTAGACATTCGCACAAACAATAAGTCAGTCAAGATCCATGAAATAATTCAATCATTTGTCAAATTTGCAATTTAAAAAATCCTTAGTAACATTGTCAATTTCTTGGCAATTGACTCCCACCCACACCAAGTAAACAAGATTGGAAAAAAAAGAATCTTGAATAAAAATGGACTTTTGGCTTTTTAACAGTGTGGTTATGCATCCTCACACTCTGGGAGCCCCGCTCAGGAATGGAAGGCTTCCTCTGACAAGAGCTCTATTGAACGAGCCACGCAACACAAATACTCCTCTTTCATTCCTGTGGAGCAGAAAGGGCTCTAAATCTGTCTGAAGTCGTGTTTGCACCCAGCCTGCCTCCAGGTGGGACGCCTCTGACACAACCCACAAACTGTACCCAGGAAGAGCCACACACACACAGCCTTGTAGGTTCTACTGGGGAATCTACTGTGTGTGTGTGTGTGTGTGTGTGTGTGTGTGTGTGTGTGTGTGTGTGTGTGTGTGTGTGTGTGTGTGTGTGTGTGTGTGTGTGTGTGTGTGTGTGTGTGTGTGTGTGTGTGTGTGTGTGTGTCTGTGTGTGTGTGCAAAGATTTTACAAGATTTACAAATCTTGTAAAATTTTGATTATGACATGCCCAAAATAGGGACACATATTTTTATTATGTGTGTTTTTTAACGATCTCTTCCATCAACGAAAGGATTCCAAATAAGCCTATTGGCTTCTTCCTTTTCTTGCACAATAACTTGTTTCATTTTGATATGTATGTTTCCTTTTATTTTATATATACAGTGTGCTAATAAACTAAACTAAAGTAAACTAAAGTAAATGCCAGGTTGAAAGCGGTCGAGCTTTTGATAGTCATAGTGTAACACTCAACAGATCAAGTCCTTCACATACAGTATTATCAGTGGTTCTAGCTGCTTGGTTGAACTTTCACTGCGTGTTCAACGTTGTTCTTTCACGGTGACATTCTGCTGCTTGGCTGCCATGAGTCGTATTCGTTAGGCGAGCCAATGTGTCAGTGGCACGACTTTGTCTGTTGTTTGCTCGCTGGAAGAATGCCACTCAACGTATAGACTGACATTTATAGTCCGTTATTTGTTACAGGTCTTGCACTGTCCACTTCACACTAAATCTGAGCTCCTATTGTCCCTATTGTTAGTATGTACCGCATACCATGCATCTCTGTACCATGCTTGCAGGCTTAACCCACTTGAACCCTATAGCGTCCCTATTCTGGGGGGCGAACATTTGCCATAAGTAGCAGATCTACAAGCTCACAACGCGCCGCAACATGGCGCGCTGTGAGCTTGTAGATCTTCTATTTTCGGTGAAGAGATTTGATGTGGAGGGAAATACTAGCAGACCCAGTATAGAGCCCTGGGGGATCCTGGTCAGCTAAGTATATAGGGCAGGGGTCTTCAATGTTTTTCAGCCCAAGGACCCCTTAGCTGAGAAAGAGATGAAGCAGGGACCCCCACTACATGTTGCATAAAATTGTGACGCAGATTAAAGTTTTTTTGAATATAGATTTAATAGATACAGCTTCATGGACTTGTTTGACAGCACCGTCATCAGGGCTGGATTCATGTTAATGTATCCAACTCCTCGCAGCGTGAGGCGTTGTGAGCTTGTAGATCTGCTATTTTCGGCTAATATTCCCCTCAGAATAGGGATGCTAGGGTTCAAGTGATTAACGTAAAAAAGTTACAAAAATATCAGACAAAGATTTGTCGGCCCCCCTCTAGTAACTCTGAGGACCCCCTAAGGGTCCTGGACCCCCTGACCCCTGATACGTGGCTAGTGTCTGACCGTCTGTCTGTCTGTATGTACCATGCAGAGGCCTGATAGTGAGCTAATACCCATGCTCACAAATGATATGAATGATTCATATGCTGCCAGCGTGGTGTTGACATGGTTCAGAGGAATTAATATTTTAACCATTTAAGCCTGAATTATCCTTCATCGTACGATGGAGAAAATAACGGATCTACAGCTTGTAGTTCTGCTAATCTATAATGTTCAAGTTGTCTGTCTCTGTGAGTCTGTCTGTCTGTCTGTCTGTCTGTCTGTCTGTTTGTCTGTCTGTTTGTCTGTCTGTATGGACATGCCTGACACCACAGTACAGCCCATATATGACCAATATGGAGGTCCCTGATGTCGGTGTTGTTAGGTAACGGTTTCTGTTGTGAAAGCAGACCAGAGCTCCCTCTGAGAGAGAGGGGCGGGGGGGGGGGGGAGGGAGAGGGGGGGAGAAAGGGTGAGGTAGAGGGAGGGAGCATGTGAGGGAGATTGCAACAGAGAGGGAGAGAGAGAGGGAAGGGGAGAGTGGGTGGGGAGGGAGGGAGGGAGGGAGATTGTAACAGAGAGGGAGAGAGCGATAGGGAGAGAGGGAGGGAATGGGAGACAGAGAGAGGGAGACAGAGAACCGATTTCCCCGATGCAATAACCCGACTATTGGGTACCGGAACCTGGACATGTTGATTGGCGCGTTGAGCGACACATTGTCATTACAATGACCCCAACAACACTGTGCAAGCTGCTTATTTTCTCTATAATTTATTTTATTGAAAATATGTTTTAAAACATTGCCTATCATTCAGGCAAAATGTTTTAAACATGCCCCAAAATAGGGACACCAGGTTGAAAGTGGTCTTAACGTCTCTTTTGTTTGACTCAAGGGAAATGATGGGCTCATTGAGTCAAAATGCTTATTCCCTATTCCCCAACAACGGGATTAAAGTGTTTGTTGGTTTGACCTACACTATGTATCTTAAAGACTCAGTAGAAATGCAGGATCTGATGGGATGTAAGCTTGTCTGCTTAAGCTGTGCTGCTTCAGTCTATAATATATGGTCACTGCAACATGCAGCATGCATGCATGTTGCAGTGACCATATAGACTGAAGCAGCATGGCTTAAGAAGACAAGCTTACATCCCATGAGATGGTCACGTTCCTGCATTTCTACTGAGTCTTTAAGACACATATATTGATTCACCACCCATCCTTAGGTCACGCTGCAACGTATTGTGAGCTTGCAGATCTGTACACAACCAAATATAATTAAGGCATCAGCTGGTCAGCATGTGCATGCGCATATGCGTGTGCCTAATTGTGTGTGTGTGTGTGTGTGTGTGTGTGTGTGTGTGTGTGTGTGTGTGTGTGTGTGTGTGTGTGTGTGTGTGTGTGTGTGTGTGTGTGTGTGTGTGTGTGTGTGTGTGTGTGTGTGTGGTCCTGGATACTAAGGAGGCAATGCAACGGGTCAAGTGGGAGTGGTGCGCTCACGTGTTGGGAGGATTGTGATGACAAGGCTGTGTGTGTGTGTGTGGGGGTGTGTGTGTGTGTGTGTGTGTGTGTGTGTGTGTGTGTGTGTGTGTGTGTGTGTGTGTGTGAGAGAGAGAGAGAGAGAGAGAGAGAGAGATAAGCTGTTGGTATAGCCTAAGCTGTGAGACAGCAGAGTTACCTCCTACTTAAGCTATGGATGGTTGGAGCTGGCATAGAGCCACATATACAGCATGTAAACAGTAAAATCCTGAATGTTCATTTAAATGGACCTGGATAAATTAACCACTTAACCGCTTAAACTCTATGTATGTACTTTTATACATAGTCTGGCTATTTCCACAGAATGTTCGCCTATTATGCCATGCCCAGAATAGGGACGCTAGTAGGGTTAATCCAGCTAGACCCTGTTGTTTAACATACGAGGGTAATAGCTTTTTATTGATTGTTTGCAAACAGTACAGAAATACCTTACAAAGCTCTGCTAAACAGGTAACACAAAAAGGCTTTCACCTATAATGTCCACATGCCTAAAATAGGGACGTCAGGGAGGCTGAAACTGATTAACAGTCTTTTACAGTATAGGGAAGTTTACAGCTGCAGTCTTCACCTCCAAAAAGGCTGAAAATCAAGTTTATATCTAAATCAGATCGTCTGACTCCATTTACAGCATTTAACCCTATCCACACGTTTCCTAGGGCGTTGTGGGCATCACTTCCTGTCGATTTGATCAGGTATCAGGGATCAAATCGACAGGAAGTGATGCCCACAACGCCCTAGGAAACTTGTGGATAGCTTCACAAAATATCACAAAACAATAAGAATAGTGCAGTAATTAAACATGCATCAAAATACATAGAACGTGTTATTAAATCAAAGCAAATCATTCATATGTTGTAAAGATTACAGAAGTAAGTGCATTGAAATTTCAAGAGATTTCACTCTCATATAGTCCACTCTAAAGTGTGATAGTAGAGCAATTACATTCAAACGAGCTCGGTTCAAGGTTTTAAGTAAACATAGGCCTAATTAGAAACAAATCATTTGACTATCTGATACTGATCAAATACTCTATGTTCTGTACAAAAAAGCCACAGGTGTACATCGTGTATAACCTCTTAACTGCTGCTGTGTATAAAATGTAAAACAACCATTTCCAAACACATGTTTTGAAAGGATTTTTCATACCCTCCAGGAAGTCATTGGTTTCATTTCAGTACGGTATGCAAATCAACCTGCAGAGACTTGAAAACCTGCTTGAGATGGGTAATTCAACACAGTGAACTTCATGTCACCTCCATTTTTCTGTCAGTTATGTTATGGTAGCATTTTAATGTTGTATTTTAATGAGCGTGCAGATTGGTTTGACAAGTCCGGCTGAAAATAGTCCCTAGAGAAAAGATGGGTGGGTTTATTTATCAGCTGAAAGTTTTTTTTTTTAATTACATGAAATAAAATGTGTCCGCCTCCACTTCTTCCTCGGTTTTATTACAGGAAAACAAAACAATTAGATACAAATAAACTGTGGGCCCTGTACCCGAAGTAGTGAAAATAGCAGATCTACAAGCTCACAACGCGGCGCAAAAGCCGCTTGTGAGCTTGTAGATCTGCTATTTTCACTACTTATTAAACTTTTTTCTTTTTCATGAAATTCTTTTGAAAAATCATTGAATTTGTTTTTAATTCATGAAAAATGTTGATTTTTGTATTTTTTGTAATTTACTCGTGACCCATAACAGTGTGTTGGTGACCCACAATTGGGTCCCAACCCACTATTTGGGAACCAGTGATGTAAACAACCTGAAGGTGATGAGGAACTTTAGCATCACTATGACTATGAGTTATCCAATCAGCACTGCCTTGTTACAAAATGTGCCAGAGGCAAAACTAGTGTTGCCATGTCCGCTTATCATAAGCGACTTTGGGCTTGTTTTCTTAAAGTTGCTTGTAAATATTGGTCGTCTTGGGGCTTTTTTCTAAAGTGTAGTTGCTTATTTGGGCTTGCTTCACAATATATATATTTTTTTTTCAACCAGTAGTTCTCAAATATGTACATGTCATGGACCCCCAAATTAATGTATTTGTCCCAAACCAGTAACCAGTATAGGTTTAAAAGGTGCTCATAATGGCCTAGTGCTTCCTTTGGGCTTGTTTTCCTAGACCAGGTTGCTTATTTCTCTCACAATATCTGGCAACACTGGTCAAAGCAACTGTGTGACGATGTAGTAGAGTCTACACAACATCATCATACAGCTGTGACTTTGATGCCCCCACGTGGTGGTTCTCTGTTAACACACCGGCCACTAGGCGTTGCGTTGTGTTCTGTTCAGAGAAGGTCCAAATAAAATGATCATTACTGTTTACTTATTGGATAACAGACGTCGCATATTTGTGTTGTAACAAAAGACACGCATTCAGCCCCCCATTTTGCAGCTAAAACTTAAAAAATAATGTCGTCTGCATGCCATGCCACGCATGGACCATTGCAAACCCGTTGGGGATTTCTAGTGTAGCCTACATTAGCAAACGCTAATTTGAACCAGCTACTCAATTTAAATGGTGCATTGTAGACTAACAGTAACAACACGGCACATTTTACTGCAACACAATTTATATCCAGCCATACGCGTAGTTTGCTCATACAAAATACATTACATTGTCAATATTAAAACTAAACATACCTCGCCCACGGTACCGTCCGGTTCTATGGTGTAATGGTTAGCACTCTGGACTTTGAATCCAGCGATCCGAGTTCAAATCTCGGTAGGACCTCGTCCTTTTAAAATGTTCAACGTGAGATGATGAGGCCACAGCTCTTAATAAGTGTAATAACAATGTAGTAATAGACGTGCTAGATTGGAAACATGCCAACAGATGACATGGGCATATGCAGTGCTTTGTAACGTTGCCTTACAGCACAACAGCACAATACAACTGCTGACAGCCGCTTCCCATGTCAGATTACCACACTCTCCTCATCCCATTCAAGTTATCTAATCTAGGGTTAAAAGTAAACTTTGCCCAAATATGGAGATGGCTGATGTTTGGTACTGACCTTGTAAATGACTGATAGTAGTCATAGTAGGCTTACTAACCTCATAGATGACTGATGTCATGCACTGGCCACACTGTTTCAACATGTAGCCTACACAAAAGATATTTGTGCCTATTTCACCAATGCAATAACCCAGGCAATCTGCCAGTATAATTGATCAGAAAATCACCTACAAAGCATGTTTTCTGTTGCTAGTGAATGGTGTAAAAGTTTAAACTCAAAATCATTATTAGACATCTCAAATAATGCATTTTAGAATTCCATCAGTCCATAAATAAGTTCCAGTTTAGTTTTTGGGATTCACTTGAATTAGCTTAATTATCTTGGGTTCGACCAACTGTAGATTAACATGAACGTTGCTAAAGGCACTGCGGTACACAAATGAGCTGGTATACTCTGTCGAAAAACAGTGTCGTGACGCTCCCCAAGAACAGCTGATCTACAATCTCATAACGTGTCGCAATGCCGCTGTGCGACCCATTGAGCTTGGTAGAACTTCCAGTGATGACTCGACTCAGACGATTGCCAATTCAAATGGAGTTAGTGTGTTAAATCCAAGGGGCCAGCTTCCGAGTTGTAAATTGAGGCTATATAGGAAGAGACAGTCAGTTCATATGAATGGCCTGTAGTCTCGCTGTTTCACCGCTGCTGGTGTCAAAAGTAATTGAGCTCCATTCAAGCGGATGGGTTTTTGCCAAACTTTACACTTGATTTATTACATAAAACATTGTCACTAATACTATATGCTTCCAGTCGCTAGTTTAAAGTCTTTTTTAAATCACCATGATATGCGTTTTGGTAAATTATGGTCCCATTTATTTCTAAATTGATGATAAAGTAGGGTATGTTGCAGGAGGGGCATGGCTACCTTGTGATGATTTGATTGACAAGCTACACAACCAATAGCATTCATTCCCCACCCCTGCTATGGTCCCAACCAATAGGGCATGGCAGTTCCCGCCCACTTCCTGGTGCCGGAAGTAAATACTCAATGCATTTTTCCCATTGACTTTTCCAAAAATATTTATATCAATTAATTTAAGCCTAGAATCAAGCTATCCAGGATCCTGGTGAATCATGACCATAAAACGTTTGATTCTGTGAAAAAAACTTTTTTGAAAACGGCAAAACAAAGGGTATTTATTAAATATAGTATATCATATCATTAAATATAAAATGTAAAAAAATCACAGAAAAAAAGGTTTTATGGTCATGATTCACCAGGATCCTGGATGGCTTGATTCTAGGCTTAAATTAATTGATATAAATATTTTTGGAAAAGTCAATGGGAAAAATGCATTGAGTATTTACTTCCGGCACCAGGAAGTGGGCAGAACTGCGATGCCCTATAGCATTCATTTCCGAGTGCATAGGATATAGAAAGATGGCAGATTTGAAATAGTTGAAAAATAGGCTTCATTTACGATCTGTATAGTCTATGGGCATATAATGTTGTCCATACCTTGTACTGTCTATGGTTAAATCAAGAAAAGTTTAAGTTTGGTGCCCTGAATGCTGCATATATATTCATTATAATAAATGCAGCATTACATGAGGGAGGGGGCAGTGCTGGCCTATTATGTACTTATTTATACGGACCGTCTACTGTGCTTAATTCATATAGTTTACGCTGTGTTGTATGTGCTATGGCATACCGATGCCACAAATTCGCCTATGCGCAGACAAATGGACAAATTCTGCAGACACTGTGGCTTTAACCACCTGTGGTTGTAGATGGGCTATTTTCGGCAAAGACATTTAGTGTAGGCCTAGAGGGAGAAAATGAGCAGGCCAAGGATAGAGCCCTGGGGAACCATATAGGGTTTAAGTTTTTAAAGACACAAGGTATGAACTGGCAGGTGTGTGTGTGACTGTGAAGGTAAGGACATTACCTCAAAACATATCACAGTCGGAAAAAACATTGTATGTCCATATTGCAGCTTTTTCTTAAATCCTTAAACGTGTTTAAGAAAACGTGCTTTTATATATTGTGGAAAAAAAACAAAAAACAACTGAAACTTTTCACCTATAATTTCATACAGTATACTCAAAATAGCGATGTTTAAAATAAATATTTAACCTATGAAAAACAAGAGCTTGGGACTAAATAAGTACATTGGAACTCTTTTTCCACCCACAGCAATGATATATTGTTTAGAAATCAAAGGGAAAATTATGCTAAAACACTATTGAGAAATGTACGTGTACACAAATAGTGAAGTTACTGACATGTGTCAATGTTTAAAACAGTTCACAAACATTTCCTTGAACATTTATTAAAAACATTTAAGTGTAGGGGTGACAGTTAGTGCACAGACCACATGCTCCTTGAGTCTCTCTACACAAAGCAAATTTTCACAAAAAAAAAGAATAAATCATTAAAAGGTGGTGTAGTGTAATCTTTTAAAATAAGTGTTCAATTGCGCCATTTTCCGATAGAAATCATTGCTATAGCGTCTTTGTTCAGTAACAGTCAGCCCCCCCCCCCCCCCTCAAGCTTCAGCTTCCAACTTCATCTTAAGTAAACAGAACATTTTTTTTTCTATCCAGTCAGGAGAGAAAACTCATACAGCATACAGGATAAACTGAAATTGTAAGTATTGAAACAAAAAAAAAAGAGCAGACAAAATTGGAACACTCCTTGGTACCCCTTAAGCAGCTCTGACAGGGTATTGAGTATCTGTTGATCGGTCTCCCCAGTCCCACGATGATGGGCATGACCTTTTTTTGCGTGTTTTGGAACGCTAAGTAACTGATCAAAGTTTTATGTGTGTGATCTTAAAATGCATTTTCTGTTTACTAAAGATCTGGATAAACAATACACCCTATAGCAATGATTATGCAGAATATAGAGCTTTAACATTTTAACAAAATACTTTTTCTTATTTTTTTTACATATAATTTACACCACCCTTTACAAAGGATTCAGCTTGCAAGAAATAGTGCCGGTCCAGTCTCTGAAATCATACTGAAGGTACACATTATTGCGAGTGATGTTAATAATAAAAAATATACAAAACAACAATCAAACAATAGACACAAGATAAGTTGATTGCAGAGTTTGTGCTTGAGAACAGTATAGTCAAAAGGTCATTTTCTTGTGTGTGTCGGACTTCTTGTGCTCATTCTGGATGGAAGACTCATGGGCTTTTTGCTGTGCTAGTAAACCACGGGCTGCACACAGCTTCTCCTCCAGACGAGTGACCATAGATGCATCCCTGTGTAGAAACCACACAGAGGGATGAGAAACTCAAGAGAAACAAGTGTGAGTAAATGCCTTGTTGAGATGTTATTGAATATCGTCACTGTTGGGTGAAAACTGGAAACCTTAAAGGGTTAGTTCAGATTTTTTGAGTATTTTCTGTAGGAAATACTTACCATTAATGTAGTGGTTGCAAAGGTATTAATTGATTGCCCGAGTCCCGTGGTCAGAGTTATGGTCCGTTTCTGATAAATATGAATGTAGTTCCGGTAGATTAGTAGATTTGATGGGGGCCGCTCATTAAAAATAAATAAATTTAAAAAACTAGCGTCATTTGTATTGTTGACCCATTTCTACCATATAGAGCAGGTTTCGTTCAATTTCGACCCCTCTGTCACATGGTACTATTTTTTGTGTCATATATTTTGTGCGTGAGTAGGCTGCCGCGGCGCAGTGATTCTGGACACAAACATTAGTACCATGTGACAGAGGGGTCGAAATTGAACGAAACCTGCTCTATATGGTAGAAATGGGTCAACAATACAAATGACGTTAGTTTTTTTTTTTTTTTTTTTTTTAATGAGCGGCCCCCACCAAATCTACTAATCTACCGGAACTACTTCATATTTATCAGAAACGGACCATAACTCTGACCACGGGACTCGGGCAATCAATTAATACCTTTGCAACCACTACATTAATGGTAAGTATTTCCTACAGAAAATACTCAAAAAATCTGAACTAACCCTTTAAGTTCAAAACAGTTACTTTTCAGGAAATGGAAAAAAAAAATCTGTGCGTCAATAGATCCAATGTAGTTTAGTCACAAGCTCTTGGTCATACTTTTCATAGGTTAAATATTTATAAAACCCACAGACAGATTTAACCACTTTCACTTTAAAAATACAGTAAATTAAAACAGTACTGACCTCCCTGTTCGTCTACTCAGCGCCTCCATCAGCCCCTTGATCTCTTTCTCTGTCTGAGTGACCTTTTCAGCTGCCTTGAACAGTTTAACATTTAAGCTCCGCTTGATGCCCTTTCCTCCCTGGTAGGCATCCACCCCGGCCCGTGACGAGGCAGGACAGGGGCCTCCGCTGGCAGCCGACCCAGGATTAGTCCCCCCGTCTCCAAGTTTTTGGTTGAGGAAGTCAAAGACACTACTGCGCCCCCCTTTGTTGCGGGGTCTCGGCTTTCTCTTTCTTGCTTTGTGGCCCACTGTATCACCGTCTTTGGCTGCCCTGCTCCGAGTCCGTCTCTGGGTGAGCTCACTACACATGTCCAGAGACTGGCCTTTGGGCAAGACCATGGCTGTCACCGGTTCTAAGCGACCCTCTTGCGTCTTCCCCAAACCTGAGAAAACAAAAAGGAACAAGTTTGTTTATGAATGAGGCTCCAACCAGAGTCACTTGGATAGTTAAGTGGAATTAATATGTAGGACTTTGTCTTGGTTAAACTGGTGCAAAGATACACAACTTATTTCACACTTGGTTATACAGTTATGAATGAGACCACCTAAGATGATAATACCTATGTGCACCACGAAGGACCCTCAACTGAAGCTCCTACATTCAGAGCCATAATTCTGCTGGCTTCAAATATGAAAGGGGGCTTTAAATTCTATGTAAACCCCATTTAAGTTAAGCTTTTGTTATGAAGGGCTTGGCCACACTATACTAACAACATTATTTATAAAACATTAATTTTTATCAGCAGAACAACTATCCATAAAAGCTTTGTTAAAACGGGGATAAACCTTGAAGTGATTCCTACGCACATAAGTGCAGTGTAAAACATGACCAGAACCTGCACACATTATCAGCATCATTTGGCTCAACAGCAAATGCTGGATGTATTAATTTGCATGAGCCCACCTCAAACCATCTAGCATCCTTGATGGAGTCACCACAATTTGCCACATGGTGGCAGTCTGAACAGCCATCGGAAATGTAAGAATACAACATCTCTTGGATCAGTCTAACTGAAAATGTACATGTTCTTGCTCGTACTTACCTTTACCATACTCATAGCCCATTTTGAGCATAAGTTTGGAGCCGATGCCTCTGGTATGTGCCTCCCAGCCACCGAAATTAGAACTGCTTAAAGTTGCACTGGATTCTTCAGCAGTAGAGTCAAAAACTGTTGGGTAAGAGGGCTGAATATATTAGTGAATGGTTTGTGTCATAAATAAATGTTTGTAAAATGTACATACATATATTATAGCATACAATAAAGGTCCATACAGCAGTCATTTCTTTTTTATTTGGCAAATATACATTTTGCGCTGGGCTTAATACTAAGAAACACTTCTCATGGCCAGTGCCAGATGTAACTGCATTTATTATTTCCTCCCAAGAACATTTTACATCATCAGCTTCTATGCAAAATCTTATAGTCTGGGATTAAAAACTGTGACTTGCAGGTATGACACAAGAGTATTTTCAAAGACAAAGTTGTTTCAAAGTCTTCTAGTGTATGGTAGATGTGAGAGTGTGTCTAGTGTATGGTAGTCATAGGGTGTTAAAGGTTGCTGCGGCTGATAAAACAGTTACACCTACCTTTGGCATAAGCTACATCTCCGTCTGCAGAGTCATCAGAGTCAGAGGAGGAGATGGGGTCGTTTTCTCTCAGAGGAGGTATAATCCCATCAGCCTCAAGCACAGCATTTTTCAGCAGGGCTGAATCAAACTTCACCGTGTAGAAACCACTGTCAATCTCTACATGTGAATGAAGCAGGAAGCATTTGAATTATTTAAATACAGTTGCAGAACAGCAATCCAGTTTCCACTGCATAACAAGGACTAGAAAATGAACGGCTGGCGTGTTGATGAGGTGTTAAGCAGTAACATTGTTAGTGAAACTTATTATATTATAATATTAATATAGTTGTTGTTAACATATAGAGTGATACGAGGCTATATATAATCTGGGAAATCATAATATTGTGAGCATATTAGAGTAATGAACCAATGCAAATTATTTTCTGATTAATGTTGTAAAGTGTGAATGTTCTGAACTTATTAGGCCGTTGTAGCTGAAAGAACAAAGCATGCTTCTTCCTGTTTGGTCATTATATCCACATTAGTAATGATCTTGTAGGTAAATATCTATTGAAAGCACCATTGGTGCTTTCAAAAGGTCATTGATATAACATGACAATATTTGTCACATTATTGATATCAATGTATTGGGTGAATACACCCAATACATTGTTTTGTCCATATCGCCAAGCTTCTCGATCATTCAGTTAATCAAAAAAGTAAGACAGAATAATTGCTATGGACATAAATTGATAGTTGCAGCAGCCCTACAATCTGTCCATCAAATCACTGTGGAGTTGATTATCAGTGGAATAACCTGTTATTTTGGCTGGGTACCAGATGCCATCCTCATGACGGGCCAAGCAGGCTGAGCCATCTTGTAAGTTAGTTAGGTCCAACTCCAGGAAGTCTCTTAGTTCTAACACAGGGACCACCTCGCCGTGCGAGAACCTACAAAACATGAAAACACTATGATTGTGATCTACAACAAAATGGGAGACACACAAAAATTAATAATTATGATAATCATAAAAAAACACATCTAAACTTCAGAATGAACCACCACATGAACCCTAGCATCCCTTTTCTGGGGCGAAGATATGGCAGAATAGAACAGCAGATCTACAAGCTCACGGCGCATCGTGCAGCTTGCGCAGAGTGAGCTTCTAGATTGTTTGGGGGAGATAATTGGTGTTGAGGTAAAAGAAAAGCGTCCCTATGGTAGTATAGAGCCCTGGTGGGCCCCAGTAAACTAAATAGGGTTTAAGTGGTGAAGAATGGATAAGATTTGGCAAAGTAGTCTGGCAAACAATTCTTTAACTGTGGCTGTGCACCTATCTTTCAAAGATGCATTTGACAGCCATTTGAAAACAAAAACAAAGAACAAATACTGCACCTGCAATTATCCAGAAAACGGCATTTGTCCTCTAGAAAGTATGGACATGGTTTCATTGATTTCTGGGTGGGGTAGATGTACAGCACCCTCACTTGTGCCTCGTCCCCGTCCGGGGGCTCTGTCCCCACCACCATGGCATTGTGATACTCCAGTATACCCCACGGTGTCCGGTAGGGCGCCCTCACTTTGGTACCACTCATACTGTCCTCCTCCTCCTCCTCCTCCTCCTCCTCCTCCTCCTCCCCGTTCACATCCCCTCCCTCCCTCCCACTCCCTGTAGCATCTGAACCGTTCCCGGAAACATCCCCAAGCTCTGAGTAGAAGGCACTGTACTCTGGGTCCAAGCCGCCCGTAGGCATCGTGCCTGTGCCAGCCGATGCCCCTGCTTCAAGAAGTCCGCCGCTCTCAAGACTGGCTAGAAGTTGACTCTTTTTGACAGACACCAAGGAGGCTTCGGTGAGCCCTATGAGCTGACAAAGGTCCTCCTTCAGTTGGAGCAGGTCTGACTGTTGAGAAGGGTCTGTGCCTGCAGAGAGGACCATCTCCACCTGCTGCAGCTGGGCACTGTAGGCGGCAATGGCCGCCTCCAGTGTTGCTTCATCCATGACGTCACCCGGCCCCTGGACTGCTTTGTTAATGTTGAGTACCTGGAACCCAGAAAAAACATGACACACAACGATGTTTGAAGTCCACTTGAAACAACATGGAGAATCACAGTTGAAGATTGATTTGATGGGTGGATGTCATGATATTGAAGGTTGAAATTGGTTCGTTCAAAGCAAGCCTATGTACGCACATGTTTTTACAGGAAGAAAACATTTTCATAAAATAATACAAAGAAATGTAAATGTATTTATTTATTTGGCATAATTAGATACCCAGTATGACTGGGAATGTATCTAACACAAATTTTTTTTTTTGAATTTAATGCCGACATTTAAGAGCAATTCAGTTGCCTATAATCATAATGGTTTTGGAATAAATGGAAATGTCTTTCACATACATAGTCAAACTTTACTTGATTATTTCCATTTGTGATAATTTTATAGGTCTACTTCTACTCCACAGAACATACAAATGGAATCTGCACTCTACCTTGTGTGCATGTATTGGCTCATCCAAAGTGACGTTTCGAGCCTGTGCTCATCTTTACTTTCTCTCCCCACTACATCTCAGAGCCAAATAGTGTACAGCATGTACACACCACTGCATTTCCTTTAGTTACTAGTTACTTACACGTTTAGCTTATTAATACAAATTACTAAACACATAAACTAGTCAACCCAGAAAAGCAGCACATGCATTTAAATCAGCCCCACCTTTATCAGCTTCAACATTAAACTGATGAATACATGAATGCACTTTGTGAAATTAGCATAGTTTTACGTTTGGTATTGTCTGATTCCAATACTTTAGTACTTTTACTTAAGTAAAACCTCTATTTCTTCCACACCAATATAAGTTAGCAACATAACATATAATTAGGTTAAATAACCTCAGTTAATTGAACACATTGTTACAGTGACACAAGGTGGATGCTGTAACTGTTGATGTTGACGTTCTAAAGAAGGGCTACTCTGTCGCTTGGAACACATTTATGGATCTGTTCTTTTCAGCAAGCGACACCGTCGTACTAAGCACACATTGGGCTTCATGGCCGTTGTCATTAACTAAACATAACCATATTAATAAAACCAACCTCTGATCATTCTATGATTTCCACCCGTCCTCCCGACCCGTCTGTCCATGGCAGGAAACTCAAGCGTTTTTCAAGAGGACAGTTCAGTTCAGCCTAGGAGCTGCTGCTGCTGACTGAGCAGGTTGCAGATCCGGTTTGTGCCACTATGTTAGCTGTAGTATACAACCAAAGATTGTTAATATAGAAGATACGCATTCTCCATTGGATCCACTAGAGGCGAAGTGGTACACAAATCCTACAAATGGTCTCCTAAGTAGGCACGGTTGTCTTCTCCCCCGAACACTGCGGCACAAACAGGAAACGGAACCTAAGGAATAGGCGGGCTCTAAACCGGATTTTCACTACAATTTCGGAATAGGAACCCAAGAAACCAAAGCAAGTCTGGTGACGGACGCGAGGTTATGACAAAGTAAAGAGGCACGCACACGGCGCATACTTATGACGTAACTGTAAAGCAGCAATGTATGTGCAGCAGCATTGTTTTGTTGCTGTGTTGATGACCATGTAAAGGTAACTACATACTAAACTGGTCGTTTTGTGTTGGATTGATGACTTTATATGTTTTACATTTACGTTACGTAAATACAAAGTAGTTATACTCTGTGTAAAGTAGCATACATGTTAGTTTATTCTGCTTCTTTGATGTGCCTCTGCACAGGCTTGTTGTCATCACTGATTGATCAAACTGGTGAAATATAACAGTACAAGTACTGTACTTAAGTGCAATTTAGAGGTATGTGTGCTCTATTTGAGCATTTCTATTTCATGCTACTTTACTTTTAGCATAAGTAAAGTAGCATGACATACTTCTTTACGTTTGATTTCAGAGGGATGTATTGTACCTTTTTTACTCCACTGCATTTATTTGACAGCTTTAGTTAGTTACTTTGCAGATTTACATTATTAGTACAAATTAGTTGTTAAGTAATAATTGATATATTTGTATAGGTCAAACTCTAAAGTTATTAAAATGAGCTCCACTTGACCAACTACATTAAAGTGATGAATACATACATTCATCATCGTCATCATCATCTGTTTTCAATATTTTACTACATTTTGATGCTAACTGACTTTTGTACTTTGACTTCATTAAGTTGTATGCAGGACGTTTACTTAGTTGAAAGTAAGTCAAAGAAATCTAAAATGACGCAGATGCGTTCCCGGATTGAAAGACTTATTATACATATAATATTGAAAGTCATTATACAGACCAGACCTGTGTGGAATGATAAACATAGTCCTTCCTGCTTTACCCCTTTGCATGTCTCCGTCTTTCTGTCCTCTCCCAGTGTCCTGCAATGTCACCATCAGCCATGGCCCAGATAAACGACCCAAAGATCGCCTTCGCCTACCTGCGTCCGGCCTGCGTCCTCCTGACCCGCGAGCCCACGCTGACCAACGTGCAGACACTGGGAGCCCAGCTGAGAGACGTAGACGATGCCACGCTGCAGCAGCTGCAGGACTACGTCCTGTTTCCCCTGCGCTTCGTCCTCAAGGTCCCCGGGCCCAAGAGGGAGGCTCTGGTGGTGGCTGTGGCCGAGACCATGAGCTACGTTCTGGAGAACACGTGCGTCCGGAGCTGGGAGACGCTCCGCGACGTCCTGTCTGAGCTCTGCCTCTGCGTCTGCTGTCCCACCGACCCGGGGAAACCCGCCGCCGTGTCAGAGGAGCTGAAGTCGGCCGCGCTGCGTTGCCTGGACGCCCTGCTTCACGCGGCGTACGGTGATATAACGTTCAGGCTCTTTGAGCCTGTCATGCTGCCAGGTAGGGCTGCCTGCGACTATCCATTGGCTTCTTAGCAATTATTCTATCCATTCATTTTGGATAATTGGATCATCATCCATCATCAATGAATCAATGTGAAATAATCGTAATTTATGTTTTTACAATCAACTAATCCACTTAGTCTGATTAACCACTTAAGTCATACAACTGTGTTGCACAAAATAGCAAAAATCTTCTTCTATTTCCACAATTGTTGCCACTATTTTGCCACTATTTCCATTCTGCCATTATTTTTGCAAATCGATGTATTAAAATCGATTAGATCTATTCGTTTGATTAACTGTTGCATCCTTACTGCCAGGTCTTGGAGCCGCGGTGTCTCTGCTCCTCGCTCTGGCGGAGCAGGACAAGTCGAGGAGCATCCAGGCGGCTGCCTTGAAGTGCCTCCAGGCACTGACTCTGCAGTGCGACTGCTCTCAGGACCACGTGGTCCCCTCCACGGAGGAGCGGCGCGCTCTGGGCAGCACCATGGCTTCATTCCTGCCTGGCATCACCATAACTCTGAGCAGGATCATCACAGGAGATTTGAAGCAGGGCCACGCAGTCACAGTCGGGGCCCTCAAGGTACATCCTCCTATGATTTGACAAACCTCTGTCATGGTGTCATGGTGGTGAGGCCAAAATTGCTCTGCCCGGTTCTCCTCAGTGGCTGGAGCAATTGATCTGAATTTGCACACAGCCATTGACCATTACCATGTGCACCTAACAGCGAAGCTTTTGATTTCACCAAATCTCAGCTGTTTATTAGCATTTTTGTGTCAAAGAATGTCGCCATGGTTACGGGTTGCCAGATCATGTGCACATATCCCCCCACGGATGTGTCGACCGGATATGGACTAGTACATTTAATTTAATAGACTGGTACATTTTGTAGTCCTAAAAAGCCCAGGTGGGAGTTAGGTTCCCTCACCAGATTTCTAATGCTTTTCTACCACAGGGTTTTTTGATTTATGCAGGACGTAAGGTCTATGGTTAAAGTTGCAATCCAGGGTGCTCGATGGCGCAGGGGTAAAGTACCTGCACTGCGGAGTCTAGGGCAGTAGTTCTCAAAGTGGGCGTTCAGGGACCCTCAGTGTTCCATGAGGGGGTTCCAAAATAACATACTCTAACATACTCTACCATACAGTTTGGTTAAAATAACGGTTTAGTCATTAAAATAAGATGTGTGATTTTGAAGTGCAATGGTGAAATGTATAATAAATAATACAAATTTAAAAATCAAATTCTTAATTTTTTGTAGATGTGGTCCAGAGCAGTGGGACTTGTCATGGAAGATTGTCAGCTTGAGAAGTGTGATGCAGTGGGAACGCTGTCTCCTGGGCTGGGAAAGATCAGTAAGCTGTTGGTTCAGCGGACCCAGGACTGGGTGAAGAGCACCTCCCACAGACTGACTGGACAGTTGAAGAACTTCATATCCTGTGTGTCGGCCCACCAGCACTGGAGAGTGCGACTGGAGCTCGTGGAACTAGCAGACCATGTGCTGGCCCGCTGCAGCCAGTCACTGGGGGAGTGTGTCGGACCACTGCTGGAGGTTCTGGTGGGGTCCGTGAATGACGAGGACACCAGGATCAGAGAGAGGCGAGTCATTTATCTGATGGATATGAGAGTAAAGCCCGAACCGATGCCAGATTTCTCGGTCAGATACCGATTTTGTCCTAGACCAGTTGTTTTCAAACATGTCAAAAGGACCCCCAAATTGATACGTATTAGGCAGTGGACATTTGAAAATATTTGGTACCAGGAACCCCCATAAGAGAAGATTCTTTTTATGTTTTAGTACATAATTCTACAGCTGTCTATACTATAAGTGAAGCTAGTGAATCATATGATCTGAAGTCATTTTAAATGTTTTATTCTTTCATAGAGCTAACTTCTAGCCAAATATATTCTCTGTTTAGTCTTTACTAAAGAGCTGGAACAACGGGGACACGCCTCTTACCGATCAATCATTCTATAGTAATGATTACTATCAGACTGTAGAGCTATTTAACACTTATTTTGACAAAAACATCACTAACACACCTCTCCTCCTCTCCTCCTCTCCTCTCCACTCTTCCCCTTCTCCTGTGGCGTCACCTCACCTACAGGTGTTCTAGTGTTCTGAGGTCGGTGTCAGAGAGGATCCAGAGGTCTGGTGCTGGTGGTGGTGATGGGATGTTTACTGATGTTTTGTCAGAGAACCTGCACGTTTTAGCCTCCTCTCTGCCCAGACTGATGAGGACATCAGACGATCATAAGAAGCTGTTTGTCCTCAATGTGTTTCTGGGTTATTTAAAAGTCCTGGGTCCCATGGTCAGTGTGGTGCTGAACTCAGCCGCACATCTCCAGAGGGTTTCCAAAGCCTTAATGCAGGTAACAGTAGCCATGGCATTACGTTAACTTGATATTCTTTGTGTTAAACATTTTAGAGGATAAAAAAATCTACATCAAGCAATGGAACTATCCGTTTTAGAATCGGTATTAAAACACTGTGTTGTTCTACTCCAGGTGCTAGAGCTTGATGTTATGAATGTCCGCATCGTGGAGGAGAGGAGTTCTGCTGTTTCTATAGACAGTTCCTCAAGGTCCCAACATCCCTCCACTGCATACAGCCAGAAGAAGAATTTTCTGTACTTCACAGATGAAAAGATCTTCTCTGCACTCATGGAGCTCTGTCGAACCTTAGGTATGAGTCAATAGACTACTTGAGTAGAACCCGACCCATATATCGGTCACTATTTGGCTTTTTTGATGACATTGGTGTCTGCATTTATGCAGCCAAGGTGTCAATGTTTAACCGCTATCAACTTACCTGGCGTCATTATAGGCGTGATAATGACGTGATAAGTTCAGTTTATGTGCATTTTAGTTTGCCGTTCATTGTATAATTAAAGTTAAATGTTATTTTAGTATATTGAAGTTTAATGTACACTTAATATTTATTTATCAATCAGTTATTTGTGTTTATTTTTATTTATTAAAAAGTTAATCAAATTAATTTTAAGATTTTGCACCTTTTTTTTGGTTTTTATTATTTTTATTTTTATTTTTTTCAAGACATCTGTAATCGGTGGTTTAGAACTCTCCCTTATCCTGAATGTTCATTGCTTCCGTCCATCTACTCCCAGGTTGCTACGGCGACATTTACCTGTTGACCGATCACTTCCTGGATCTGTACCGCGAGTCTTCGGTGTACAGGAAGCAGGCGGCCATGGTGCTGAACCAGATCGTCACGGGTGCTGCCAGCGGCGCCGCGGGGCCCGCAGGGGGTCAGGGGACAGAGCAGTGTCCTCCTCGCAACCTGGAGGAGCTGGAGGCAGCAGTGGTGTCTGTCCTAGAAGAATACACCAGTCTGAATAACTGGAACCTGTGTACTGTCATAGAGGACGATGACAGAGGCGCAAAGGACCAGGAGGTAATGGAGGGTATTAACCTCTTGAACCCTATATACCAGGGGTCTTCAACGTTTTTCAGGCCAAGGACCCCTTAGCTGAGAGACAGTTGAAGCAGGGACCCCCACTACATATTGGATTCATGTTAAGTGTCTGTTTTCAGACATTTCACCACTTAAACCCTCAATACTTTGTAAACTTGACCTTAGGCTCGGTACTTGGTCTGCTCTTTTTTTCCCTGTACACCAAACCTCTTCACCAAAAATACATTAGTCTGTGACGCGTTGTGAGCTTGTAGATCGGCTATTTTCGGCTAATGTTCCCCCCAGAATAGGGATGCGAGGCTTCAAGACAAGTGGTTAATAATGTAAGAATAAAATAAAAAGTCCCTATCATACAAAGATTTGGCGGCCCCCCTGCAATATCTCTGAGGACCCCCTAGGGTGTCCCGGACCCCCTGTTGAAGACCCCTGCTATATACCTTGTTGACTGGGGTTCCCCAGGGATCTATACTTGGTCCCCTCCTCTTTAGCCACCACACCAAATGTTTACCTATTATGACATAGAGAATAGAGACACTAGGGTCTGTGTGGTTAACTAGGGCTGCACAATGAATACATAATGTTTCACAATTTCATCATCACAATCATGAAACTTGGCGCTTAATTCAAACTAATGATTTGATCAACAGTCTCCTCACCAGTATATAAGCGTTAATAACCAGAACATTGTACAACCCATCTCCCTATCCAGTTTACATTTAAGTTGCATTTTTGCCATTCTTTTGAACGTTTTCACCTGATGTCATGCCCAAAATAGGGATGCCATGTTGAGAGTGTTTAACCTACACACATATTTTAACTTAAAGCAACAATCCATAAGTTTTGTCTCTCCCGACAGAGAGCTAATTTCAATGATGTCTGAACTACAGTAAAGATGCCGGTACTTCAAGTGTCCAATCAATCTTGTGTGCAGTCTAAAAGTCTCAAAGTTAGTGTAGGGAAACCTCCTCTAACTTTTATGCACAAAAATAAGTCCCAGATTGTAGCTTTAATATAGTACAATATTAGCATAATTTTACTGAATGAATGCATATTATATGAATTTGTGTGTGTGTGGTAGGACCAACATACTGTGCAAACTTTGACATTGTTGACAAACTTGACATGTCATACAATTGCTGCTATTTTTCTATTATAATTCTTTCATGCTTTATCTTTATTACTTTGTTTATTATTGCTACAAAAATGTGCGAGTAACCAAAACGAAATAATGTTTACTCTTATATACTTGTATGTATGTAAGACGTAACAATAAGACATTTTGAATATGCTAACTTCTCTGTTCATTTTCTCTCTCTCTCTCTCTCTCTCTCTCTCCCGCTCTCCTTCTACAGACTCACTGTCCATTCCTACTTCCGTCCGTATCCAACAGTGAGCTCATCCCCTCGTCCCTCTCCACCTCGCCCACACAATCCACCATCCACCATCTCAACAGCAACATTTGGCAGCTGTGCATCCAGCTGGAGGGCGTCGCCTGCTTCGCCCGAGCCTTGGGGCACGACTTCCGTCCGCTGCTGATGACGTCTCTGTACCACGTGCTGGAGAAGGCCGGGGACGAGACCCTGCTGGTCAGCCAGGCAGCGCTGGACTCCATGTGGGAGATCGGCGATGCGTGCGGCTACGGCTCGCTGAGGGAGCTGATCAACCACAACGCTGACTACCTGCTCAGCCACGTGTCCCTGAACCTGCAGAGACTCAGCCTGCATCCGCAGGTAGGGCTGTCACCATCATGGCTTTTTAGTTGGGTGGTTCTCAAACTTTTTAACCCCCCCCCCCCCCCCCCCCTCCCCCCCCCAGTTTAGTCACGGACCCCCATAACTCAGAGTGTATGGGGGTCAGTGTATATTATTACTTAAAAATATATATCTTTTTTGTATTGTTTTTTTTTTTTTAGCCGAGACATGTTATTTTCAAAGGCGTATAAAAGCGAACGGGAGGTCGTGATGAACATTTTTTTTTCATAAAATATAATATAATATATCCTCTCCCCTCACCTCCCCTACCCTCTGCTCTCCTCTCACCTCCGCTACCCTCCGCTCCTCAGGCTCCTCGGGTGTTAACAGTCATGTTGGCCCATTCGAACCCCAGCCTGCTGCCACTAGTTGGGGATGTGATCCAGGATGTTCTTCTTGCGCTGGATCTCAGCTACAACCACAGAGCTCCACTCTTCTGCTCCATACTGCTCTCTGTCATGAAGGCCTTGGGTGAGCTTTAACATATTTCATTTACTCTAGTTTTCATACAGATTTATTGAGGTGGTAGTCATCATCACCATTGTACATTTTTATTCTTATGAATAAATCTGCAAACCTTTATTGACGTCAACCAGTAGGTGTCCTACCCGACACCAGGGTCTGAATTTCTCAGTGGAAGAGGAGGGAGACCTCCTCCAACCACTGCAGATTTACTAGTTATATTTTGTTAACAAACAAACGCTACCATACAGACTGGTTCAAATAAAAATGTATTCATTCAAATAATTCATAGAATGTAGCTTTAATCATATAAATAATTTGTTTGTTTTTGACATCTCGATAAATAATTGTTATGCTTGTTGATTTAAACCTTATTGGTGAAATCATTTGCTCAGCCCTACTGCATCTCTAACCAAATGTACAGTAGGTGTAACCTGATATCCGGCGATTATTTTGTTTCTCTACAGTGAGTTGGTTCCCGTCTAGCCATGGTAGTAAAAGTGAATATAACAGCAACAAAACGACTTCTCCAGAAGCGCTGAATGTCCGTCAGTTCCTGCTGGACTACTGCAAACAGAAGGAGCTGGCAGAGGGTATCGGAGCAGAGGAGGACGACACTGAATATCCAGGTAATGTGGTTTCATTTGTACAGTATGACATTGTATATAATAATAATAATAATGTGTTTAGCACCTTTTCATACACAGAATACAGCTGCTTAACAAGCAACCCTAAGACAGATATGAAAAAATAAATTAAACTATGTTAAGGACGAGATAATAATACAATAATACCGAAGTTATCCACTTGGTGTCGCACTTGTCTCAGGAATTTAATAATAATATAATAATGTAATATTATAATATGAATGAGAGCGTAGGAACCACAATCAGGACATCAGAGTGACAGTCACACAACCATTCAACTTCACTTTTCTTATTCTAGTTTAACATCAAAATAATAAATTAAAGATTATCAAATCTTGAGTATCAAATGTAAAATGTAATGTTGGCGATACAATTTGCTTCAATGTTGCTAGATACTTCATAAATAACTTGTAGTGTAGCTATCTACTTATTTTGAAAGATAGATTTTAGTGTAGCTCAGTTAGTATTTATGAAGAGTAACTATTAGCTTAGCTAATATCTAACCAAACACAGACAGGCAGTTCACTGTCCAGTTTTTGTGGTTCCAGTGATACCCCCCGCCCCCCAGGTTGAGGAGGAAGAGGACGGTCCAGATGTGAAAGAAGAACTCCCCTCCCACCTTCAAATCACCAAGGACATTATGGAGCGCTGCATACACCTGCTGTCACACCCCAGCCAACCACTCAGACTAAAGGTACAGTACTCTAGACGGGGGCGTGTGTGTGTGTGTGTGTGTGTGTGTGTGTGTCTGTGTGTGTCGGTTGTTGATGGCAAAGCATGAAAAGAAAACCGAAGATAAAGGTCATACATCATCTCAACAACACATGAACAATTTGCACATAGTCTATACATACATTACTTCTGACTGACCCTTGTGACAATGGCAACATTGCACAATAAATACCCATGGCCAACAACCTACATAATGTTGAGAATCTTAGTACACATACAGTAGGCAGCAATGAATGTTAATGTTTCAGCCTGGTCTGGGGAACGCTGAATCTTATACCAGAAGGTATGAGCTGGAACTGAGTCTGCCCCAGATTCTATGATTTCAACAGTACAGACAAAAAAACAGAAAAACAGACAAAAAAGATTGCAGGGTAAAATAGTAGCATCAACTTCTGCTCAGTTCTACAGACCCCAAAGCCTGATTTAGGCTCAATTGTGCGCCAGTGTCATGCACCGAAAATAGCTGATCTACAACCTCACATGATCTACAACTTTTTGTGCAAAATTTGATTTTAAATTAAATTTAAAAAAACACACCCAGTGTGAAGAGAGTGGTGCCTTTGAATTAGTGTAACTGGTTGCATCCTTGTGTTCAGCTGCAGCTGTTGAGGCCGTGCTCAAACATATGGACGGACGGACAGACACACACACACGGTCAAATGTAGGATTGGTTGGCACCACTCAAAAACATAGTTGTTAACTCGGTCTGTGGATTTTAGAAATATTTAACCAAAGAAAAGTATTAGCTAGAGCTTGTGACTAAATAATAACTACATTAGATCCATTGGAATACAGGTTCTTTGGACATAAAAGGTTTCCACCCAACAACGACAATATCGTGTGTGAAGTTGACTACTTTGTATCTGTCTCTGTGTTAAGGTATTGGATGTGTTGGAGCTGTGTGTTCATGTACTGACCGAGAGGGAAAACGAACTGCTTCCCATGGCCCATCGCTGCTGGCCTGCACTCCTACAGAGACTGACCGCGGATGACCCACTAGCTGTCCTCAGAGCCTTTAGGGTACGTACTGTATGTAATATGTAAACTGTAATCCTGGTGTTAATTTAACTCAGAGAGTGTACATACCCACACCCTGGCTGCTACCATATGTTTTCAGTTGAGTATGTCGTGGAATTCTGGATCAATCAGCAATCGATAAGGCACATAGGAGTCGAGACAATATTCTAGGTGGTGGTGGTTATGCTTTATGTACATAATATCATGGTCAGAAGTAAAACTCATGTCAGGGGTACTGTAGTTCTGCCTCGAGCACAGGGCAGAGATCATAGTTATGCTGTAGCTGCCTGAAGGCCAAACTGAACCATAACAAGATAGGTTGTACCAAAACAATAGCTATTAGGCATTTAGATTCTTGCAAGCTGTCAAATATCATAATGTATTGTAGAAGTATTATAAGTGATGGTAACATAAAGGTTAGATATAAGCAGCCATATAATTTCTTCCTCAAGTACCTCCGTCACCAGCACAAAACATTATTTCTCATCCTGACAGATTTCTCATATTTCGGTCTTGTTTTATGGCCACTTATCTATTTTGTATTTATTTTATTTATTTGGCTTTAATGTTCAAAACTCACTCAGGCCAGGTCAAAACATAATGCAGTGAGCTAGCTGTCAACTTGTTTTTATTGGTAGATGGCTGATGTACAGTATATTGGCAATTGGCTGTATGGAAAATATGTCATATAAAGGATTTTTCAAATGTGTGCGTTAGTTTCCAGATTTTAATTATTAAGTTCAGGAATAAAAGTGTATAAATGGTTGTGTGTTGGGGTGCCTGGTGGCTCAGCTAATTGGTGCACTGACTATTATGCCCCTTGTGAGTTGCGAGTTCAAATCAGACTCTGTTTTGTTTCACATATCTCCTTTCTCTCCGCTTGGTTTCTAGTCACTAAATTCTCCTATGTAAATAAAACTATAAAATGTAAAAAATAAAAATCTTCATAAATGATTGAGGGAAAGCAGTTTGGGGCCTTCAAGTCATCTGTTAAATTTGTAAGTGAGTGTACTGGAATATCCCGGCTAGGTGCTGTTTGTGCTGGGTGAGACCTGCGGGGACTTCTTGCGCAAGAGAGTCTCCAAAGAGGTTCTGCCCAAGCTGACGTCCTCTCTGACCAGGCAGGCTGCGGTCAGTGCCAGGGCCACTCCTGTCTACACACACACCCTGGCCTACAAACTACAGCTCGCTGTACTGCAGGGCCTCGGCTCCCTGTGTATGTCACTTAACTTAGGTAGGAGAGCACACAAACACTGTACACACACACACTACTTTTGTAAAAGAGAGCTGTTAGTGATACAGCTGTATTTTAATTCTACTCAGGTGAGACAGACCTAGACTCCGTGTGTGAGGCCTGCCTGCCCTACCTGAGCTGTAGACAGCCCATCAGACTGCAAGAGGCCTGTTTGAGGTAAGTACATAAACACAGAATCAATGGTGTCACAGGCAACACATATGAAGATGACTTGCATTGCTCCTTGCAGTGTGGTCCATTCTCTTAGCTGAGAAGGATCAGACCCTGAAATGAAGGCCATTAAACTGTCTCCTTGTCCCTTTTTTTTTTCGTTTCATTTTATTTTTTCCATCGCAATATCATTAAGTTACAACCTGTCTGCTCTGGTACCAGGTTGCATTAACCACTTTGCTTGTAGTCAGCTATTTTTGTTACTTTTGTGCACTACTGTCAATTTTGTAGAAGTCATGACTCATGACCAATCAAATGACCATACCAAATAACTGTTGCAATACTGTATGTGTTAAACATTAAAATGTTTTTTCCAGTAGGCATGTGAAACGGTAACAGACAAGTGTAGCTTAGATAAAGTGGATTGGTGTGGTTTCTAGGGTGTGCTCTGGGTGTGCCTCCGCCAACGAAAGAGATGGAAATAGCGCAATAGACACATGCGCCAAAATACCAAACACATGTCATGTGGCAAGAAAAAACTCACCACTTTGCTACAGGAAATTGTAACACACCAGAGCGCCTGCCACACAACGGGGCCAGAGGGCTGTTCTGTTTGAGCCATGGTGTTTAGAGCGATTATTCCCATAGCTATTATTCTATTGATTACTCTTTCGATTCATCAATTAATCGAGAAGCACATGTTTATTTTATGTTAATCATATCAATGAGTCGATTAACCACTTTATTATTATACTTTTTTATACTTTATTATTTTATACTTGTTGCAAAATGGTGTCGTGCACAAATAGTGAAAATAGACGATCTAAAAGCTGCTCTACTTTTCAACCTTTTTTTTTTACTTTCAGCCTTACATGCCCAAAATAGAGATCAATTATTAATGATTTTATTCATGATCAATTATAGATTCTTTTTTTAAATAATCGATACAATAAATGATTTCGATTAACTGCTGCAGCCCTAATGATGCAGCCCTAAACCTGCTCTCTTTGTCTTCTGTCATCAGTGTTTTCCAGCATTTAATCCAAGTGGATCCAGATGCTATCTGGTTCACACTCAGCGAGTTGCAATGTCCATTCTCCTATGACCCACCCCACCCCGGCCTTCCACCTATACACCTGAACGGAATGGGTCAGCCGCGGGACGAGTACACGGACAATCTGCTGAAACTACTGCGGGAAGAGTTTAGCTTACCTGTCAGTCAGTCCACCTCCTTAGATATAGACATAATTAAAGATGCAATGAATGAATGAATAAGTGCTTAACCTACCAATGCCAGTCAGCCAATATATCTATCTATGTGTATATATATTAACGCTGCAATCCATCATTATAATTTGTTTTTGAATAAAACATTATTTTTTACAAATCTGTATGGTGGGGTATGTTAATACACTGTAACTAACATAACTACGGTTGTATTTGGTCTCCCTGCTCTTCTATTGAGAAATGTACATCCTGTGGTCGGGTAACACTACTGTTGAGAAGAGGTATTGCATCAAAGTCCAAATGCTCTTACAGCTCAACAGTAGTCATTTTGGTGCTCCTGCAGGGAGCCTGGGTTCGAATCCTGGGTAGGATCTGAACGTATGGATTGCAGCTTTAAAGGTAGAGCAGCAGGTAGGTAAAGGACAACTTCAGAGTTTTACACACTTTGACACATCTAGACAATATCAGTTGCTTTTCTTATATAAATATTTGGAAACTAAAATGAAAAAGGTTACCTGTACAGGTAGCAGATTGGAATTGTACAGTAATGACATCACAAGTGGAGGAAGTTGCTAGTTGTACATACTGTATTGACTGTACTTTTGAACTTTGTCAAAGCCGCTCCACTGTTAACTGTAAAATTAAATGTATATTGATATAAGTAAACATTGATATAAGTATTATTGTAGTTTGGGTGAGTTTACCAGAGTGGACTTCTTCCACTCCTGACCTCACAGCCTTGAGTATAGGAAATGTGGGGGTGGGGCAGATTTAGCTGTTCAATAAACGAGTTCTAAAATGTATATATAAAATTATAACATGGGAAGTTTCTTCAATTATTTATTATTTGAAATGAAGAACAATCTTAGTGTGGATGCGGCCATACGCACACATGCAAGGATGCATCATTTATATTCAAAGATGGGTCTAGACAGAGAATTTCCATAGACCATCATTTATACTGGTAGGTACTGGGGACAGAATTACCATAGACTATCAGTGATACTGGGCTCAGCTGCAGTCAAGGATTTGCTGTTATAACAAAAAACAAATTTGGGAGTAGAAGTAGCACTACTATTCCTGCTTAATTCAAATGTTTTGAATAAGAAATGACCAGTCCAGTCGACTAATTTGTTTCCTTATTCCCTTGGCCTATGTGGAATGATCTTATTCAAAGTGAACTTATCATATATTTCATCTATTATTTAAGTGATGTTTTCCATAGTAGCTTAAGACACGATTATTTATTGTTCACTGCATCCCTATTAGCTGTCAACTACAGTCACATCTAGTCTTCCTGGAATTATACAACTAATACAACAAAAATAACAAAGACAACAATTGAATCAATATCCAATTCTGAAACAAGAATGGAAAAAATTAACACCAAAAGACAGTCACACAGTAAGGGTGTATGTTGCGTATCGACCATTTCAATCTGGCCCTCAAAGAAGTCCTCAAAGAAAAACAAATTGATACAATATAAAATGTAACAGTTAAACAGTCTGCCATGGATCCATATTTATAACATGTTTTGCGCGGCGTCCTATGCCTTATGACACATTTTATTATGCAATTTCTATTATTTTTAAAAACATTTAAAAATTGTGAAAATAGCCGACCTACTGCGACGCTTTGTGAGCTTGTAGATCGTCTATTTATGCTATTTAAATAAAAATAAAAAGCCTAATAAGATTAGGCATAAATTGCCGCGTAAAGTAGGGAATATGTTTAATAATGTCAGAGATACATATAGAGCTGTAAAAAAAAAAAAATCAAATTCATGCAGTTATTTCTTTTATCATTTATTTTGAGATTTTTCAAAGGAACATTTAGACTACAATAGACTCCGACCTACATACAAGACAATGTAGACTACATACACATTATGTTATCATAATCATACACATAATCAGACACATTTATACTAATACAAAATAAATACATAATATTCAAGTGGTAAAAGCTTCAGAAATGGGGGAGGGGGGGACCCATGCAGCAAAACCCCTAGCTCGGATCTCACCACCCCGATGAGAGGAGGACAACACTGTAAAGCGAGAAGGGCCCCACCCCCCTGCAGCCCCCCGCCACGGACTGGAGATGCCAAAAACCTCGGCCCACACCACCGGGCACAAGTCTTATGCCCAATACTGTGGGACAGGGCATCGCCACCCCACGGCGGAACTAACAGAAGCCACAGGGCAAATTCATGCAATTTTAACATGTCAGCACTACAGTATGTGTTTCAAGTTTCAATTCAATAGTCCAATGTGTGGCCCTTCCCTCACTTCAGTATGGCCCCCTGGAAAAAAATGTCATATCTTCACTGTACTCCAAAGTAAAGGCAGGAAAGCCCAAAACATTTGCAATCCTCATCAATTCATCAATATCAAGGTTGGTAACAGGGAACATTGATGTTCAAAATTTCCCTAACCACAATTGCAAATGTCTCAGTGTGCATGGTAGATTCTACTAAGTAAGTAAGTAAATGTTATTTACATAAAGCACAAACAATAGGCGTGGACCAAGGTGCTATACAAAAATATACAAATTCACATGGGATAAAAGCTTATAACTGAAGTTTGAGAAATGCACTCACGAGGGGACACTGCATCTGATCTCTCTATCAGAAGGAAGACTACTTACTGAGCTCACAGCATCTTTACACCATGATGAAAGAGGAAACGTTATCGATCTCTATACTTCTCTGTATCATTTCAACTTTGGTAAATCCAGTATGGGAATAATCTGCTTGTTTTTAACCAAATTAAATAAGATATTATAATATATGTTTGATATTAAAAAATCAAACATAACTTGGCATTTTATTTTATTGTATGAAAACACAAGTGATGAGCTGTCTTTTACACTCTGAATGTCTGAATTATGAAAAGCCATTCATTGTATTTAAAATATCTAATAATTAATGTAAATAATTAAGATCACAGTCTTGCCTCTTTCATTAAAAAAATGATAATACTGGGTCTTGATGGTTTTATCTCTTCATGGTGTTTTGGGATTGGCTTTACTAAGGGTACAAAGGGTACAAACACTTGGATGGGGCAGTCAATCAAATAGGTTTTAACAAAATCTCTTGTATGTTTTGTCTATATTCAGAGTTTCTTGTGAATGTCCAGAGAAGTGAGGTGAAGATGATTCTGCTGATCCTTCTGGTCTCAGGTGAGGTTTACTTCTGATACTTTTAAGGACCATATGGTGGTTAGTCCATTGACTAACTCATTGTATACTTTCTGATAAGATTGTAGGTAATTTATTTATTTCATACTTTCAGGTGATAAATCCACCTTCAAGTTCATTTTTTTTGGCTGATATTTATGTCACTGTGAAGTCATGGACTTTTTTTAAATAAATCAATCTTTTCTCCATGGACTATTTCTGGCTAGACTTTTGACAGTTTTGATATTGTTGTTTTTCTTTTAACTCAGGGTTAGGCCTCGTCCCTTCTCATTCATACCGTAACTATAATTTTGTGGACCACAAAAAGACCTGGCTTGAGGCACTGAGCTACTGCAGAGATAAGCACACTAACTTGGCCACAGTAGAGGATGAAACCCACCTTTCCATATTGAAGACGAAAACACCATCCAAAACTATGTTGGCCTGGATAGGACTGAATACGAATATGTCTAATTGGTGGTGGGTAGGAGAAAAAAGACTGTTCCCCCAGTTTTACAACTGGATGGACGGTCAACCAGCTAATACAAATGGTAATGAATATTTTGGAACAATGGAAACCGATGGATGTTGGACTACCGCCGCGAATGCAAAAAAGCTTCCATTTGTTTGCTTCACTCGTGAGTATTTGAACCACTGTAAACATAAAATGTGTCCTCCTTTTTTTTTTATAATACCCTCTTATTTACAAGTATAATCTCATCTTCCCCTACTAGAAACGAACGACAAAACATACCATTTTGTGACAGACAAAAGTACATACTTCCATGCCAGGAATTACTGTAGAAAGGAGCACACAGATATAGCTTCAATACAGACTCCAAGTGAGAATGAAGCTGTCAGGAAGCTCTTGAAAGAAAGATCATGGATTGGCTTGAGACGATATTCTTGGGAATGGCCTTGGCCTTGGACCGAGTGGTACAGAGTCCGTAACTGGGCAGATGGACAGCCCGGAAACCTGAGAAACTGTGTGGCAATGGATCTCTCCACAAAAAAATGGCAAACACAGAATTGTGACAAGAAACTGCCTTTCATCTGCAATGAAGGTGAAGAAAATTTGTATTGTTATCTTTGCCTGTAAGAGAATGACATCCACCATCATCTTCATATTCACTGTGTGTGTGTGTGTGTGTGTGTGTGTGTGTGTGTGTGTGTGTGTGTGTGTGTGTGTGTGTGTGTGTGTGTGTGTGTGTGTGTGTGTGTGTGTGTGTGTGTGTGTGTGTGTGTGTGTGTGTGTGCGTGTGTGTGTGCGCGCGTGCGTGTGTCCGCGTGCGTGTGTCCGCGTGCGTGTGTCCGCATGTACCCAAATGTTCCCCTTTGTGTACATGTGTTTGTGTGCATGCAAAGGCCCAAAACAGACTGTGCTGAGGATGCAGATACAGAGTGAGACTGACTTGACAGATCCAACTATACAAGCCCTACTTCTTCAGCAGGTATGGCACTGATGTATGATGTTATCTTGTTTTGTTTTTGTATATTAGATAGATCTATCTATCTATCTATCTATCTATCTATCTAAAACTATTTTTTTTTAAATATAAGCTGGTAATGTACAGTATTACATTTATTCTAATCTCTCACAGTTGCATACAGCTCTAGCGAAACAGGCGACTGACTTCAAACTACGCTGGACCACCCCACCAGAAAAGGAGTCTGATAAAAGAAAAGTTCATCTATAGATGAATGCCAAGATGAATGCCAATTTATTATCTTGAGGAAAAGTAGACAACAACAACACTGTATTTGTAGCAAAACTAATGGCAAACAAGATCGCAAACAGAACGTGACCAAGCTGTAGTAACTATTCACCAATGGTCACAGAAACGCTTCTATAACCTTAATTTACATATGAAAACCTCACCAGTGTCTTGTCAATGTTCAGTTAGTAGCGTCCTAAAGTCAGGTATATGTGTCTAAAGTTCAGGTAAATGTGTCTGGTCAAAGTTCAGGTATAAGGTCAGATAAATGGGCCTAAATGTATCTTATTGTAAGTTCAGGAAAAGTGTCTAAAAGTGTCTCAGCTGACGGTATCTTACTGTAAGTTAAAGATGTCATAAGTAAATGTATCAAGGGCACTGCCGACCCTGAACTCTTTACATACCTTTCTATTTACAGTAGGTAGGCCTTTTCCAGTTACATTTTGTGCAGCTACTGTTAGAAATTGAGCTTGACACAATGTTTTAACCCTGTTTTAAACTTTTGTGGTTGATTTCATGTAGCACTCTGAGATTCCTTGTAAATGAAAAGTGAAATACAAATAAAATTCATTATTATTATAAAAATCATCATTATCTTGTCGTTCATGTAAAGATGTCTTAGGTTCAGGTAAAGCCCCATTTATGCTCCCTCAAAGGTCGGAGGGGGAGACAGGCGGTGGGTGTGGCTGTCTGTCTCTACCTCTGAAATTTTGTGGAAGTATAAATGGGCCTCAAGTAAAGGTTCAAGTAAAGGTAAACAACAGTTGCATAATCAGACATTTATTTTTCTAATAGTGAGTGTTCTTCTCATTTAAATATTTACAGGCAGTATAGGTTAAAAGGCTGGTGGGCCAGTGTCCTCTTACATCAAAAGGAATAATTTGACGGATAAATCCAATCATAAAATTTAATTCCTAAACAATTGATTCTATGTAGAATCATACTATAACCTAGTTAAAAGTTGTGCTTGTTTTTGTATGCTGTAATTTATAAAATAGCCTTGTTATTCATATTTCTGAATCTGAAAGTTTAATAAAATCTTGGGAAATGATGTGAAAAGGTTCCCGGGTTCCATCCCCGGCTCCTCCTGGCTTAAGTGTCTAAGTGTCCTAGAGCAAGACACTTGACCCCTAACTGCTGCTGATGAGCAGGAGGTGCATGCATGGTTGCCCCACTATTGGTGTGTGGATGGGTTAGGACGGTGAATGTAATTCACATTGTAAAGTGCTTTGGATAAAGTAAGTAAGCCTTGCCGAGCCATGTGGCCCATAGGACAGGAGCCTATCACCTGTGTCTGTATAGTGAAGAGACTTCATGTACAAACAAGTACATCCCCCAGGCAGCCATGATGTACAAATACACCCCCTGGACATGACGCCAGTATGTCGCAGGGACTTTGGATAAAGGCACTATATAAATTCACAATTTAAATTTGAATTTTGGCAAACATTGACACAATTTCTCAGTGTAGTCAATGCACCTCAGTAAAATGGTGTTCATCCTGGTGTTGTCTTTCAGACCTCAAATGGAAATCAAATGTGTTTGCATCACTCAGTCCTTGCTTGGAAGTCTTAATGTTATCCTTAATTAAGTACAGACTTACTTTATTTAAGTACACTACTTTTTGGGGGGTATTTCAATTTAAAGGGACTTATATACAAGTGTCACTACATTTATGTGGACCTACACTAATTTAATTCTGAAGATAATGTTGCACTTTCAAGCCCGACAAATGTAATCCTACTATAAATGCGTGGAATCTCTACATGCATGCATGGATGTGTGCAAATCTGTCCTTTGCGCATCTCGAGAACTGTTCAACCAATCGACTTCAAACTGTGTGCAGTGCCAAGTGGTAAGTCAATCAGATTCAACGTCTCGCAAAAAATGAATCCATTAATCTGTCTGTGTGTTGGTTTGTCTGTGTCCCTTTTATGAACCCGGGAAAGTGCAGTGCCAAGTGGAAAGTCGGTTGTCATCAATATGATATGATATCATAGACTGGCCTGATAATGGATACTGCACTAAGTAGGCTACTCTTACAATGGGTACAATGGGTATTGTATAAGCGGGCTTGCCTTCCTAAGGGGCATCGCCCTGGTGACTTAAAATGTTGCAAAATACTGTAACGTGTCTTCCTCCTTTTGCGCAATAACAGTTTACCAGCTACGCGGCCCTCACATCTAGAGTTTGGGCCGGTATGGGGCCCACACACCTACAGTATGTCGCAGAGCCGATCCGACCAATATGTCTGAATCATATGTTGGGGCCTTTGTCAGAGTACCCGTTGTATCCAAATGCCTGTGTCCCTTTTGTGCAAATATATGGAGATATATGTTTCTGTCTGTCTACCCGTGTCCCTTTAATGCCCATATATGGAGATCTCTGTATCTGTCAGTCCTTGTCCTTTGTATTCCCATATATGGAGATCCCTGATGTCATCAGTATATGCCCATATATTGGAATGCCCATATATGGGCATACTGGTTGGATCGAAGGTTCTGGACAACAGGAGATCCCATTTTTTAATTACTTGTTATTGCGCCAGTGAAGCAACGCAAGTACTGTATTCAGGGCCGTCATGTCGAAAGGAGTACACAACATACTATATAGATATATATATGTATATAGATATATGTATATATATACATATATATATGTATATAGATATATATATGTATATATATACATATATATATATATGTATATATATATGTATATAGGTATATATGTATATATATACATATATATATATGTATATAGATATATATATGTATATATACATACAGTATATATGTATATACATATGTATATATATACATATATATCTATATACATATATATATATATGTATATAGATATATATATATGTATATATATATACATATATATATGTATGTATATACATATATATATGTACATATGTATATATGTACATATGTATATATATATATATATATATATATATATATATATATATATATATATATATATATATATATATATATATATATATATATATATATGTATATACATATATATATGTATATACATATGTACATATGTATATATGTACATATGTATATATATATATATACATATGTATAATTATTATATATAATACTAGAGGGTCGGGGCGCTGCGCGCCCCTCCCCCCTAGCCGCTGCGCGGTGCTTTGTGTTTGTTGGTCTCTATAATATATAAAGCCATAATAGGAGATGTTCCCAATGGAGCTATGCCCAAATATGGAGTGTGTTGTCTGACCTCACTTGGGTCTCGTTGGGCGGTTATATATAAAGCCATAATAGGAGATGTTCCCAATGGAGCTATGCCCAAATATGGAGTGTGTTGTCTGACCTCACTTGGGTCTCGTTGGGCGGTTATATATAAAGCCATAATAGGAGATGTTCCCAATGGAGCTATGCCCAAATATGGAGTGTGTTGTCTGACCTCACTTGGGTCTCGTTGGGCGGTGGTCGGCGATGACGCTAAGGAACAACATGGCCGACTGTAATGTTGTGAGTTTGTGTTGGCCGCAATTAATTATGCTGCGAGGGGGCAGATGTGTGCTGAGCAGTATGAAGTGGCCTACAGACTGCGCGTAGTAATTCTGCACGTTGTGGCGTGTCTTGTTAGTGACATTGATATGTTGTTTTTGTGTTTAGTCCCACACAGTGGCAGGGTTTTTTGGGGGGTTTTGGGTTTAGAAATGTATATATATAGACATATTAATTCACATTAATCTCGTCCATTAATCTGGTCCTTAATAAGACATTCTTGAAAATTGAATTGAAGTTTTGACTATATTTTAAAAATAACATTGGTTTGTTTACAATCTTTTTTTCAATTGTTTTTCTCAAGGCGCAAGTTGGCAATTGACAGATTGCAGTCTTGTTTTATTTGCAGATGGGTTCCCAGATTGGGGTATTCCATACTTGTCGGAATCCAGACTGATTCGCTACGTTTGTTTTTTCTCACTTCCCTACTCAGTCTGACTCGTATTTTCAAACGTCACCAATTATGTACTCGAGTTTTACATTGGAACACCCCCCCCCCTCCCCACAAACCAATCAGAAGCCACGGGCCGTTTTCTCCCGTTTGTCCTGCCCCTTGGAAATAGGAGGCTTGCTGATGGGCAAAGTGAGAAAAAAAACGCCTAATGTAGCAATCAGTCTGGATTCCAGGCTAATTCCATACATGGGGATTTGTGGATTTATCTATATTATTTGTAACCGTCTGTCTGTGTTTGTACCTTTTAAGCCCATATATGGAGATCTCTGTATGACTGCGCCTCTGTCCATTTTATACTCAAATATGGAGTTCACTGATGTTACCAGCAAATCCTATATATGGCCTATAGTGGTTTGATTGGCGGTTCAGGACAACCAGATCTCCATATACAGTATATGGGCATATCGGTCGGATTGGGCTTCTGAACAACCGCCTATCCGACAGACTCGGACATTGGCAACGTTTTCAGAGCTCTCTCTACTCTGGTAGACAGAATTGTGGAGTGTAGATGCTCATGTTTCTTCATACTGTCTAAACGAGTGAAACTCTTGGCACACTGATTACAGTGGAAAGGTTTTTCTCTGGTGTGGAGATGCTGGTGTGCCTTCATGTGACCTGACTGACTGAAACTCATGTCACACTGTTTACACTGGAAAGGTTTTTCTCCAGTGTGGACACGCTGGTGCTGCTTCAGACTATCTAACCGATTGAAAGTCTTCTCACACTGTTTACAGAGGAATGGTTTTTCTCCAGTGTGGATACGCTGGTGTTTCTTTAGACTATCTAACCGATCAAAAGTCTTTTCACACTGTTTACAGAGGAAAGGTCTTTCCCCAGTGTGGACACGTTGGTGTGTCTTCAGGTGGCTTAACCGATTGAAACTCTTGTCACACTGTTGTTCACAGTGGAAAGGTCTTTCTCCGGTGTGGATACGCTGGTGGGTCTTCAGGTGACTTAATCGATTGAAACTCTTGTCACACTGTTTACAGATGTGAGTTTTCTTTCCTGTTCTCAGCTGATGTGTTACTGCTACTTTCCATTCTGGCTGAGTTAAAGGCGTGGTAGCCTGCTCATCGCCATAAGATTGTGGTTCATCTGTGTCTCTGTCTTGTTTCTGGCTGGTTACAGGGCTGGTGCTTTGCTGACAGGCTGCTGAGGGGATCTGTCCATTCCTCAGCATTTGGTGGTAGACGTTATTGTGGCTCCTCTTCATGTGTTTATGGAGGAAGATCTGAGACGTGAAGCCGTACGGACATTCAGAACAGGATGAGACCTGGGAAGTCTGGGGAGATTGGGATCTCACTCCTTCCTGGAGTGGGGGTTGATTGTCTAAGCTGCTAGACATGGGCGATTGTAGGCCTGTACTGCTCAGCTCAAGTAAGTTGTCAAGGCTAGAAAAGGTTCCGTCTGTATATCTCTTGATACTGCCCCTTGCACTCTGTGTGGTCCGCTTTTAAGCAGAGTTGACTAGACGCTTGCATCATCAGTATGACCTCAGTGCCCAAATATGGAGTCCATGCCAGTCTATGACGTCATATGACATAGATGACATCATGGTACTTCATATATGGGTATTTGCGGAGTTATCAAGGTTTTTGTAGATTCGCTGATCCGAATGACTTTCCACTCTGACTTTGCATCAAACCGTGCGGCAGAATAGTCTCCATTTATGCGTATGTTATGTTTGTGATACAAAGGTTTTTTGTCCACTTCGCATACTCCATATAGGCATGTTACATTTGTGACGTCCACCTTCCACTGTCCATCCACCACTGGTCCACCATCCACCCACCCTTTATACAATTTTAATATAGACTAGAGGTTCAGGCCACTACGCGGCCCTCGCATCTAGAGTTCGGGGCGCTATGCCTCACTCACATACGCCGCACAGCCGATCCGACTGATATGCCCATATATGGAGATCTCTGTATCTCAGTCCTTGTCCCTTTTATGCCCATATATGGAGATCCCTGATGTCATCAGTATATGCCCATATATGGAAATCTGTGTATCTGTCAGTCCTTGCCCTTTTATGCCCATACATGGAGATCCCTGATGTCATCAGTATATGCCCATAAATGGAAATATGTGTCTGTCAGTCCTTGTCCCTTTCATGCCCAATGCCCATACTGTATGGAGATCCCTGATGTCATTGGGAATGGGATATGCCCATAATTGCCCTTTTGTTTGTGCCCATAGCTGACTGATAAGACAACACCCTCCATATTTGGGCGTAGCTGCATTGGGAACTCCTTACATGGTTATGGCTGAGTCATGGTGACATGAGCATCAGAGGTCCCTCTGCCGCCCGGTCCTCTCTTAAGCCAATTTTAATATAGGATAGGATAGGGCTGAAGTGGTTAAATGAAAACATTTTGAGAGATTTTGAAAGAATATAATAATTATTATCATTATCATTATTATAATTATAATTGTTTTTTACATTCCCAGGTTGAAAGTGGTTAAATGAAATGAATGCGCAAAAGTATTCATATGGTTAATTTAAAAAAAATCTTAGTTCATTCTTTGTATAGTTTTGTACTGCATATTGCAATAATAAGTTATAACATGTGTCACAGAATCCCAAGGCACACCTGGACTTGTCTCATGGCCACTGTGAACCACTGGACTAAACTACTTATTCAATTTACTCTATACCATTTTACAGCAATACACCTAAAGTTTAGCTGGCATGGTGATGATGACCCCTGGTTTAGGGTGTAAGGCTGATTTTGGCAAACAAGGTGTTTTATGTCAAATATGGGTACATGAACTTGGTGCGGGAAAAACCCCAACAACAACATCATCTGTGGAAAAGCCTTGTTGTTGAAATATGAAACAGTCCCATGAGTCAACTGATAGAGAGAGGCCTAGTTAAAGTGTAACCATAGACAAACTCCAGTGCCTTCCCCCTTTTAAGACAAGTCCGGCCTCTCAGTTCATAGAGGCTCACATCAACTTTGCGCGCAGGACTCTGTTTAATTCCACTATACCACAATGATACCTGTGCTCGGCATGGCCCTGCTTGGCCTGGTGTGTGTGACCCGTGCTCAGAATGGTGCCGAGCCGGCGTCCACATGCACGGCCTGCCCCTGTGGGTCGGAGGTGAACGTGTACACAGAGCTGAGGGACCTGCGAACACTGGTGGTAGAGTTGAGCACTAAACTCAGCATCACACAGGAACAACTACAAAAGCAGAGCACAGCTGTGGCTGAGCTCAAGAGAGAGAATACAGGTGCAGTACGATACTTCCATAATGTCCTTACAGATTATCGATTGCTTTTATTATTATTCCATTGATTACTTTTGCATGTAATCAAAAAGCTAGTTTATATATGTATTTATATATGTATTTATTAATGTATACACTGTGTGTGTGTGTGTGTGTGTGTGTGTGTGTGTGTGTGTGTGTGTATATACACACACACACTGTTTGTAATTTTCATAATCGCTAATCAATTTAGGAAATCTTGTGCTTCGTATCAGATAATAGCTTGCTGTAGTGTTTGTTGATGGGAAGAACCTTTCATATTGGTGTTTCTGAATATTTATAAGACAACAAACACTGCAAAACTGCATTGTCGCATTGCGACACGTTTCGAGCTTGTAGATCGGCTATTTCTGCTAATTGTGTGTGGTATGAGGAAGTATAGTATAGGGGTTAAGTTGTTAAATCTGTAACCGGTTTTGTTAACACCAGTGTTACTTGAGACTGAGAGCTTAATTCCATTGTGGTCCTTAACCACACTTTCCACTATAGCGTTATTAGGCTGTGGTTCTCAAAGTGGGGTCCGGGGACCCCCAGGGGTCCTTGAGGGGGTCCCCAGCAAAACTAGTTTTATACTATAGCAACAAAATCAGTTTAACCACTTTAACCCCCTATACATTGGCTATTTGAAAATGGCCAATCTACAAGCTCCGAACTAGTCACAATGTGATGTGTTGAGAGCTTGTAGATCTGTTATTTGCTATCTTGATTTTTTTTTTGACAAATTGAATATTTTGGAAACATTTTAACAAAACTCTGGCACAACAGGTCCCTGGCACAAAATATTTTCAGATGGGTATCCATGGTCAAACACGTCCTTGACATAAAAACGTTTGAGAAGCACTAACCATTAAGGACATAATAAGCACAAGGCTTAAACCTGTCAGAATGACAAAGGTATTTGTTCTACAGAGCGTCCAAAGGTGGCCTTTTCAGCTGCCCTATTGTCCAGTGAGAATAAAGATTATGGCCTCATCAACACTGAAACAAACCTGACTTTTGGTAAAGTGCTAACCAACGTAGGCAACGCCTATAATCCAGTTACAGGTAAGATACTGTGCACATTTACAATGCAATTTTATAAAACTTTATGAAAATGTACAATGTCTTTCAATTTCTCTCTCTCTCTCTCCAACACACACACACACACACACACACACACACACACAGGAGTCTTCACATCACCTGTGAAGGGAGTGTACTATTTCAGATTTACAGGATATGGTTTTGCCAAGCACGATATAGGCCTGAGCATATTCAAAGGAAACGAGCGGATGATGTCGGCGTACGATTATAAATCCAGCGGTGACACGAGTGACGTCATCTCTAATGGAGTCACACTGCTGCTGGAAGTGGGGGATGTGATCTACATGCGCCTGTGGGTCAACACATGGATCCGCATCGACAGTAGATACGACTACAGCTCCTTCAGTGGTTTTCTCCTGTTTCCTGTTTGATCACTTCAACCCTGGCATCAATAGGCCAGTGGTTCCTAATATTTTTTTCCTTGGAGCCTTTTGTTACATCGAGTGGTATAAAGTAACTAAGTACATTTACTCAAGTGAGGCATTTTCCCATACTTTTACTTCTACTCCACTACATCTCAGAGGCTAATATTGTACTTTTTACTCCACTACAATTATTTGAAAACTTTAGTTACTTTGTAGATTTTGATTATTATTACAAAACATACATTAACCACTTCAGCCCATATACATTTCAGCCATTTCAAAATAGCCAATCTACAAATTCACAATGCGTTGCATGCTTGTAGATCTGCTATTTTCAAAAGATTTGTATATAATTTACACATTTGTACTTTTGTACTTTTACTCAAGTAAATTTTGAATACGGGACTTTTACTTGCCTTGTAATCAAATTAAGGAATAGCAAAAGCAGCTGATCTAGCTCACAGCGCGTTTCATCGTGATGCATTATGAGCTTGTAGAACTGCTATTTTCACTATTTTTGAAACTTTCTGAAAAATGTCATGGACTGATATCACCTTGAGAACATACAGTGGATGAAATGAAGTTATGATTTTGTGCAAAATGTTGACACCTCCAAATAGACAAGGCTTCATGCCTCTGTGATCTTCTATTATTTGAGGTTTACTTTTACCTGGATATATCAGTATATCTTAATGTTTTTTCTAAATCGCTTATGCAGTGACAAGCGGTCAAAAACAAGTTGGTTAAACTGTGTATGCGTATGTGGGTGTATGCAATAAAACATTTTTGGGTATTTATCTTAATTTTATTTACACCTATAAACATAAGAAATTTGAACTGGGGAGCCCCCACCCTGCAAGCACTTGGAATTGTAGACATTACATTTAGTTTGACTCAGTTCCACAGATACATAGTGAAAATATGTGAGCTTGTAGATCGGCTATTTTCACAATGTTTGTCTCTTTCTTAAGTAATATTTTACAATTTGGTATTATAAGGGTCTTAAAAGTCTTTAAATTGTAACTTTAGAAATGTGCCGATACCCTGTATGCACTTATACTGTAGGCCTATGTTGGTTTGTTTACTGTTGAGTGAGAAAACAATGTTGCACATTAAGCTAATTATGTGGGGACCCCCCAAAATAATTTGGGGACCCCCAGTTTGGGAACAACTGCAGTCGGTTATAAGCAAGTACAAAAGCAACGTACTTGCATTTTCACAACCACCTACTTTGCTGGGACACCTGGTGACTGTTATTGATATGGATACCACCAACGCCTCTCCATACTGAACAAAGCGTCAAAGAGGCTTTACATGAGAAAGAATGCATGATTTGAAAATGCATGGTAAATCATTAGCAGAACCAAATTTACCCTTCAACTACTCGTTTATGCCTGGTCACAGGTTTTGTAACAATTTGTTGCAAGTGTAGAAGTATTATTAGGCCTTAAATGTCAAATGTTAAAGCATGTTCAGATCATGTATACTTTACATTACTTCAGACTATTTTCCAAATTCTTAACATTTTTACATTTTGCCAAAATAACACTGAGGTGCCCACTCTTCCGGTTACCGTTCGAATAACCGTTGCACGCCTACAACAAAGTCCTGTTACTCAGTCAATGTTTAATCAATTTTGTGTCATAAATCAGTATGTAACCTCTGCAGTCAGTGTAGGGACAGCGGATGTCTCCGTGTCTACTGACTGTGAACAGTATAGGAGTACTGCTAAGTGTCTGTTGGGTGCTCCCAAAAGTAGGCATCAACAGAGGAGGCATTGTCTATGAAATTAATTGAAGGACCCCAACGGAAACAAGTCCGCAAGGACTTTTTTGGCCGGACCTTTTAGACAAAAGCATTATAAATGTAACTGTGTTGTTTTACATTCTTTTGCCTAATAAAAATGTCAATCAATCAAGTCTCTCACTTCTGCCTTCATCCACAGTATCTGCCATGCATCTCAACTGGAGCATTGCCCGACAGCCCACGAAAAGAGGTGAAAGGGGGCATTAGAATGTTCTCAGAGTTCTCAGTATGTTTGCCCCCACAGCAGCCATTGTGGTCCTGTACGAGGCAGGCTCAGAGGTGTAGCGGTTGCTCTGGAGGCCCCTAGTCATGGGGGGGGGGGGTCAAGAATCCCAGCTGCTGCGGAGCTCCTGGGCTCCGTCGGCCGTCTCGCCGAGGGAGCTGATTTCCCACTACAAAATTAGGATTTAGAAAGTAAAACGTGTCACGACTTGTTAGATTACAAGTTATCTCTCAAGACAGATTCCGTTCAGCAGAGATAGAATGATATTAAAAAACTTAGTTCGACATCATATACATTATATAATGTATTAACATACATATACACACACACACACACACACACACACACACACACACACACACACACACACACACACACACACACACACACACACACACACACACACACACACACACACACACACACACACACACACACACACACACATATATATGTGTGTTTTTTTAATGACTTCAAATCAACAGAAGAAGGTTGAGTAAAATACACTAGACCTGCACACTCACAACTTTTGTGCACGCGGTGCCCAACTATTCAATTAGATCCACTGAGCTGTAAATCCATTTCAATGTGAACTATACCACAGCAGCTAAATAAACTATGGCTTTCTAGACATTGGTATTTTTTTCGTGGTAATTGTGCAAATCAGAGATTATCAAACTGTTTGTATGCATCAGTCCCCAATTAAAAAATATAGATAAATTGCACAGGGTATGCATTATGAAATCCGCAGCATCATTGCCTACCTGTGCATCATCCAGGGAGGTCAGCTCAGATTCTGATAACGGCTGGATATCGGACATTGCACTTTGTTCACTGCTGGAACTTGAGACTTCCTTTGAAAAAAAAAGGAAAAAAAGGACTATGTTTGAGTCATCTTGCTGCTACACTGAATAGAAAAACGTTTGTAAAATATAAGTTACCTGTTGATCACTTTGACATGGACTCTCTTCTCCAGTTTCTGAGTCTGTCATCTCCCAAGACACTTCCCAAGACATCTCCGACACACCAATTTGACTGGCATCACCACCTGCCTGTATAACAATAGAAGATCCCATGTATTAGTTACAGAGCTACAACACTATGTATGTATAGAGAGAGAGAGGACCCCCCCCCCCTTCCAATTTAATTCAACATTTTAACGTTTCTTTGTTTACAAACTTGCTGGCCAATGCTTTCATCTGTCAAAGTTTCCTCAATGGGGGGGCACTGTGCAGCTGTGTCAGTCTGGCATCCACTCTTTCTGTCTTTCCACTGGAAAAGCTTCCTGTCCAATGATTTGCCCATATCCTTCCATTTAGACAAAGACGAACGGGGGGACATGCATACTCCAATTCCGGAAAGTTGATGAATGCACCATTTCGTGGCTCCTCCATGTCTCAGTACAAGTGTGTTGCGGTACATTGGGGCACTCATGGAAATTTCACGTGATCTTAAGAGTGTTGCACCAGCCATAGCCATTGTGCTGGATTGTGTTGTCCTTCTGCGTTTTTGTCGTGATGTGAGCCCCTGTACATTTAGTGTTTCATCATAGACGGTGCCAGCACATTCCAAGAACTTTAAAAAAATGGGTGCGTTTGCCCTCCATTCGGCTATCAAATTGTCCCACTTGAAGTCGTTCAGAGCTTGTGGATTTGTTTGCCTTAAAACAGAGTTGAACGATGAACTACACAGTGTCTTACACTCTTTCTTCAAAAGTTGAAGAACTTTATCCACCACTACATCCACCCCACATACCGCCATCACTGACTTTGGGAGGCTTTCATATTTCCCTCTAATAAGAAGTTCTCCAAGCTTTTCCAAAGGCCCACGTAGGATGCGGGTTGTTATAGTATTCTTTCGAGTAATCTTTTGAACCTGTGGACAGTGACATATCAATTATTATCAGCAGTCGTAGAATTATTTACGGCTGCAACTACAATCTTTTTTGTATTTGTGTGTGGGGATTTGTCATAGAGGGAAAACAAAGAGGGCATCAATGACTATACTATACACCCCTGGGGGACCACAGTCTATCACGTTTATAGGGTTTAAGTGAGTAGACTATTGCACATTTAATATTCATTTAGAAAACAAGTACCTTTAGTATTTTTCTTTCGATAAGTCGTTGTTTTCGCTGCATCCTTGATGGTCTCAGTATAGAGGGTGACATGTTTTGTGTGGAGGTGCTTTGGATGGGCTGTGGGACAGCAGCAGGTGTTGGGATGGGTTTAACAATGTTTTGGACAGTCACTGGCAGCACAGCTGGTGTTGGAATGGGTTGTGTGGATTTGCGAGGCTCTTGGCGCTCTATGGCGAGTCTTTGTACAGCAGACTAAGAAAAGTAAATTGTTAAGTAAGTAATCAATTCATACAGATGTTCTTTTGTCCACTCTGGTATTCTTGAGGAAGTCAAATGTGTTGGCCTGTTGTGTAAACATGGGGGAAAAAAGGGGATAGTTCACCCCAAAAAATATTTATAAAAAAAATGTTCTATCAATTAGTCACCCCATGGACTTGAATTAGGAATGTGACAAAAACAAAAAGATATCCATGAATTCATTACATTCCTATTCCTACGCCAATAATTTGATGACCAGTGGACCAGTAGGCAGCGGTTCCGGTAGGTGACACAAAGGAGACTCTTTGTGTCTCCTACTGGAAACCGCTGCCGGTCATTCAAGTCTCCATGGGGTGACTAATCAATAGAAAAGAAAGTAATTTTGGGGGTGAACTATCCCTTTAAAAGGCAGAGATAACCTAATAAACTAATGTATACAATATTTCACCCCATAATGACCTCTCAACCTCTACAGACATTTCTTTGTATTAATAAATACAGTTGCTTTGGATAAAAGCGTCTGCTAAATGACTGTAATGTAATGTAATAAATCAAAGACCAAACAAAAGTAACAAATTAACATTTGGGGTAGGCATATTGTACAATGGAACATATGAATGTCACACTTTGAATACAGACTAACCTTTACAGTGTCAGGAGAAAAGGGTACAATAGCTATAGGCTTTCCAGTCCGTTTCTGGGATGCTGGCTGAGACACCAATGAAAAAACTGGTTCTTCTTTAATCTGAAAAAAACATGCCATTGGAATTAACATTGAACCATGATAAGGCTAGAAAAGACAGTTTAACCACTTATGTCCTATGTACTGGCAAAAAAACTGCCGATCTACAAGCTCACAATGCGTCTCATTGCTTTGCGCTGTGAGCTTGTAGATCACCCATTTTTGACTGGGAGATTTGTTGTGGAGGGAAAAAGAGCAGACCAAGTACTGAGCTAAGGGTTAGGTTTAAGTATTGAGAGTTTAAGTGGTTAAATGTTTGAAATACAATATACATTAACAAAAATATCTATTTACACAACGCTGATGCTAGTGCTGTCAAAAGAGTCTATGAAATCAAAGAAGAAGTTTAATATGCAACACAATGTTATACAATTACATGCAGCTTCATAGATATCAGCTTCATGTCTCTCTCTCAGCTACGGGGTCCTTGGCCTGGAAAACGTTAGAGACCCCTGCTGGTGAAAGAATTACTTTAAGGCAGTGATAACCTAATAAAGTATTATATGCTGTATCTCTGCTGTCGGGCAGAAACCAGCTAACACCAAAATGTTCCTTTTTCTAGAAATGACAAAAAACAAAAAGTGGAAGTTAGGAGGTTTTGTTCATCATTGATAAGAACAGCTGAATGGACCTCCTAGCTCACAATGAGGTTGGAGGTCAAAAGGGGGTGGAGCCTGGAGATAGCTAAACCAGCTAACTCCACCCCCCTTTGGTGGAGTTAGCTGGTTTAGCATAAAGTTTGAGGATCCAATGGAGTTAGCTGGTTTTGTCAGAAGCACTTTTTTAATACTTTATTGGTTCAATATTTTCTTAATCAACACACAGACGTAAAGGGAAAAATGGAGTTAGCTGGTTTCTGCCCGACAGCAACGATATACAATATTTCCCCCCATAAAAACCTCTCAACCTCTACAGTATGTTGATATTTCTTTTTTTATTAATAAATCAAAGTCCAAACAAAAGTGACAAATTAACATTTGGGGTAGGTATATTGTACAATATAACATATGAATGTCACATTTTGAATACAGACTAACCTTTACAGTGTCAGGAGAAAAGGGTACAATAGCTATAGGCTTTCCAGTCTGTTTCTGGGATGCTGGCTGAGACACCAATGAAAAGACTGGTTCTTCTTTAATCTGAAAATAACATGCCATTGGAATTAACATTTAACCATGATAAGGCTAGAAAAGACAGTTTAACCACTTATGTCCTATGTACTTATGCATGTCGTATGACATCTGGCAAAACAACTGCCGATCTACAAGCTCACAATGCGTCTCAGCGCTATGCGTTGTGAGCTTGTAGATCACCCATTTTCGACGGCGAGATTTATTGTGGAGGGGAAAAAAGAGCAGACCAAGTACTGAGCCAAAGGTTAGGTTAGGTTTTAATTTGCCTGCGGGTGTTGCTGTTGAGGGATTTTGCCTGTCAATCATCGCGTCTGCTCCGCCCCCCCCAGGGGGGCGAAGGAGAGGGGAGGGGCGGGGAGGAGAGGGGGCGGGATTAATGGACTGTGACGACTGGCACTTTTCTGAGCATAATTATTCAGAAAACCCCAGACCACAGAAAGTTTATTTTTTGGGTGTAATTGAGGTCAGAAACCCTAAAAGAAATCACCCTGAAAAAGAAAAAAAAAATAGAAATTTGATGTCATGAAACCAAAAGTATTGAGAGTTTAAGTCGTTAAATGTCTGAAATAAAATACATTCACAAAAATATTAATTTACACTACACTGATGATAGTGCTGTCAAAAGATTCTATGAAATCAAATAAGTTTAATATGCAACACAATGTTATACAATTACATATAGCTTCTCTCTCTTTATATTAAGTGATTCCTCTCTGCCTGGCCTACTTGTTGTACGAACGCTTGTTTTATTGTTGTATTGTTTATTGGATCTTGTTTAGTCGATACACTTATTTGTTTTAGCTCCTGCTCATTTGATTTTGCTATTTTTGTCTCATCTGTTTAAGGAAATAGGTAGCTAGCTGATATATTGCACTTTTACCATAGCGCTAGGCATACTCTTGGTTGCTTGTTTTTGCAGAAAATGCACTTCTGTCAATCACTATCACTAATCACTATTAGTAGTTTTCGTTCCCTACCTATGTTGAATACACTTATTGTAAATCGCTTTGGATAAAAGCGTCTGCTAAATGACTGCAATTAATTCAGCTGGCCCAACAAATGGATTGACGTGATATTATTGCACTAGTGTACATCGGTTCTGTTTACACCCCAAAGTCATGATTGCTGATTTGGCCATTGAGTCAAATAAATAAATAACTATTTCTACCAAAACGTTAATTTGATATGTATTGACTGACTGTATTGTGTTGACTGCATGTTATTTAACATTACAAAAAAAAACACAAACCACCACCCATACCCATGGTTTGCTTTAATGTTTCTCCTCTCTTTTTTAGTGTTGTGCCTTGCGGCACAACACTAAACCAACGCTTTTATTCCTACTTTTTATTTGTACTACAGAATACATTGCATTTCGTTTTAAGTCCTTTGTATATGTATTATTGAATGGGCTGTTCTGAAGTTGCTTTAAAAAATTGCCATAATATAGCCATAATATATTAGATAGCACTTACCTATTGGATCACAATCTGTTGATCCAACAATTGGATCAACATCTGTCATGATGACTCATGCCCGTCTTGGATAATCTTCAAAATAGTGTTTGCACTGTCTCCCTTTATGGTCAGTACATCTACATAAACGTTCAGATTTCAAATATAAAGTGCTTACCCCATTTTCATGGATGTTAACATTATGTACGGGCCCTCAGAAGTACCCGTATCTTCCGTATTTTCAATAAAAGCATTTTAATTCTGATCGTTGGCCATTTTCTCATAGAGTTATAATGCATCAGAGTGCAATACACCTTCCAACCGATAGGGTTACGTAGTTGCAAGCATACGGGGTTAATGGCCACCGATCGGATTAAAATGCTTTTTATTAAACAATATACGGACCATACGGGTACTTCTGAGGGCCCGTACATAATTGTAACATCCGTGGCCATGGCATAAGCACTTTATATTTGAAATCTGAACATTTATGTAGATGTACGGACCAAAAAGGGAGAAAGTGCAAACACTATTTTGAAGATCATCCAAGACTTTCATATAATATATGACAGTCTCGTATCAAGGCCAGCACTTTACTTACCCTTCTTTTTCTGTCATGTGATGGAGATGTTGGGGGTGAGGGTGTCCTACAACGTTTCTGTCTCGCATTATTTTGGTCACATAGTTCTCTGACCACATTTACGATGTTTTCCAGGTTGACTCTGGCGCGATCATACTTCTCCAGTAACTGTTTGCAACATAAGCAAACAGACAGGAGAGCATCCTCCACAACAACAGGCAGCAGGGTTATGGCTTCCAAAGCAACCTTCAGTTCCTGATTTAACAATAAATTAAATACTTTTCCTTTTTGTCCAAACTTTAAATCGTCCCCACAGACTCTACAAACATTAACATTGCAAAGTTTCCTCGGTGTTGTCGTCGGTTCCAACTTCAGCCCCGCGGCGGCAGCCATGTTAAATGAGTCGCCGCCCTCTTCTTCGTCTTCTTCTTTGTCTACCTTTAGTTTCCGGCAGACTGGATGCCTTGCGGCACATTGCTGCCTCCCACAGGTCGGGAGTATAACGAATTTTTATATTTATTCCCGCATTTTGATAACCTACTTTGATAACCATAGCAATAAATGCTAAAAATGGTCTCTTATCCATGATAATGTTCTTGTCGGTTGTCTTCTCCTCTGTGTTCTCCAGTTCTGGTTGCACCTGACCGTCATCCTAGTGCAGGGGTCTTCAACAGGGGGTCCTCAGAGTTACTACAAGGGGTCCGCCAAATCTTTGTGTGATATGATTTTTTTTTTACCTGAACCACTTGAAACCTAACATCCCTTTTCTGAGGAGAACTTTAGCCAAAAATAGCAGATCTGCAAGCTCACAACGCCTCGCAGCGCGAGGCGTTGTGAGCTTGTAGATCTGCTATTTTTGGCAAAGAGTTATAGGTGTAGAGGGGAAAAAAAAGCAACAAAAGCTTATGTGAAACACAATTCTATACAATATAGAGGGGGTCCCTAGCCTGGTAAACCCTCCCTCCGGAAATCGCATTTCCATTTGATTGGCTAGGGGGTCCCTGCTTCATCTCTCTCTCAGCTAGGGGGTCCTTGGCCTGAAAACGTTGAAGACCCCTGTTGTAGCCTCTATTCACTTTGCATGCACAGTGCACAGGGCATCCTCTGATATGGTGGTGTGTGTGTGTGTGTGTGTGTGTGTGTGTGTGTGTGTGTGTGTGTGTGTGTGTGTGTGTGTGTGTGTGTGTGTGTGTGTGTGTGTGTGTGTGTGTGTGTGTGTGTGTGTGTGTGTGTGTGTGTGTGTGTGTGTGTGTGTGTGTGTGTGTGTGTGTGTGTGTGTCGTGTGAAGAAAGGAAAATCTGGAGTTACGGGCTGGTAGAATGGAGTTGATAGAGGTGTAATACTTAAACCAGCCAGAGCAAGGCAACGATGCACGAACCGCGCCCCGGTCCTACCGTTAAACCCCAATAGAAGCAGTTAGAAGAAGAAGTACGACAGTGTCACGACCAGTGTTGCCATGTCGGCTTATCCATAGGGTCACATCACGACACGTTGTGAGCTTGTAGATTTGCTTCTTTTGGGCTTGGTTAGACCTGGTTGCTTATTTCTCTCGCAGAATCTGGCAACACTGGTAAAGACACTCTTTACGGCAAACGTTTTTTGAACGGGAAGAAGCCGTAAGAAAAAGCTCCCCGGTGGTTGTTTGTTTGTTTAATGTTGATCTGCACAGTTCAATTCATCTAATTTAATGTGTCCATCAAACTAGTTTTCAATTTCAGGATTTAAACTAGATAAACAAGCAAAAAGATGGACGTTGGTGAACTCCTGAACTATCAGGTGAACGTGTTTTCAGTGTTTTTATTATGATGACAATGAATAGCAACTATAGCGAGGTAGCCCTAATGGCTGTGATATTATTACACACATTCATGTATTCCAAATACACAGCTATGTAATATCACAGCCATTCTAAGGCTACTAGCAGCGAGGCAGCATGGCAATGCATTCATTTATATTAACTATAAATATAGTCTAACTATCTACAAACTACTATACAAGTCTACTTCATCCTCGTGTGAATTAATGTGGTTACATGTTGGCTCACACACATAGACTGTTTCAAAAATATAAGGTGCTTTACCGCTTGCCCTAGCCCTGAAACGCTTGCCCCAAATGTTAACTATAGGTGTCCTGACTATTTGTGCAATGTATTGCAGTTACACTCCATAGCAAAGATTACTATCCTATTATGGAGCTATTTAACAAAACAAAAAAACTCTTACACACCTTTTACATTATTTACTATTTATGAAATGTTAAACGTTTATTCTAATCATAACAAGTTACTGACTCTAGCTATAAAATGGCTGATATTCCATACATACAAATTGTATTCCATTATCCATATACAGCCATAGAACACTCAATACATTTTCATGGAGGGACTAATCTCATTGGCATTCTAATTTGCCATGCAAATTGCAATAAGCTATTGCAATTGTAAGCTGATTGTATGATGCTCTGTATAGTAGTGTGTATATCTGTCTGTCTCTTATGTCTTCATGATTTGTGTGTGTGGGCCCTCATTTTAAACAAGCTTAGTGCTTTATGAGCCTGCCAGTTGAGTTTAGTAGAGCTTGTATTGTAAATTTGTACTTCCATGTACTGATGTTCTCATGTCTTACTAAATAAAGTACACCAATCAATCAATAATGAATTGCTGTGACATGGGGTCAGCTCTTGTCATATAGTATCATAGTTGCGACAGAAAATGTGTAATATTGTGTATTCAGTAAAATATCCAATTTTTCCACAAGATTGACTCAGACCACGTTCTCTGTATGTAATGGGATGATATTCACACACAGCAGCACTAAACACTTGCCAGACATGCAAACTTGTAGCTTTTCAGCTACAATAGCCGTTTTGAATCCAAATAGGGCAATAGTGTGACACCTGACCCGAAAAAAAACAACATGTTGTCACCCTTTTCACCTCGGGGCTGTTTGCATGCCTGCTTGCAAACTTCCTTCAACCATCAGGGACACACAAATGGACAGGTGTGTTTTGCAGTTGGTGGGGGTAATTGTAAATCACACCTGTATTAACACCCAAACCGGGACCCTTAACCTCTTAAGCCCTATTAAAAAAAAACAGAAATAGCTGATCTACAAGCTCACAATGCGTCGCAATCGAAATGCAATGGCAAAAAAAAAAAGAAGCAATTCATTATTTAATTGTGGTTTACAGAGATTTGTCAAGACTCGGGACGCAAAACGGGACATCTGATCAGCTGTATTCAACTTGTTTTTATCCATTCCTTTCACCTCTGCAGCCTGATAGAGGAGCAAAGCGTCCCAGGGACGAGGATGGAGGAGAGGAGGAGACCAGAGGAGGGAAGAAGGGACTGGCTGGCAGGGAGCATGGCAGGTTCAGTGGGGAGGGGACAGGAGGAGACACTGACGACACAGAAGAGCTGAATGGAGACAAGAGGAGGATCCTGGACAAGCTGATGGATCATGATGAAGATGAACCTGAGGTGGGTGATGATTTGAGTGAGGTGTGAAGCGAACTGCAAAGTGTTTTTGTGTTATTTAGAGGTACAACAGTTAATCTAATTTACTAATCAGATTAATCAAATTTTAAAACAAAATCATTTTATTTGTTTTTTTAATGGAAAAATAAATCTTATTTATACATATTTTTATATTTTATATATATCTGCCAAGTCCGGATGTGATATTTTTTCACCCAATGATCCAATTGTTCGTGTTTTTTTGTTGTTTTTTAAATATTCTTTAAAAGGATCCCTGGCTAATGAGCTAATAATAATTAAAAACAACTTAAATATTTTATTTATTTTAGAAATATCTTTCACTCAATAGGGACAATGCCCGTCGCAAGTTGATGATGTCATTTGTCCATGTGTGGTCTAGCCCTATGGAATGCATGTGCAAAAGAAACATAATTTAAAATATTGATTTGATGCTCATATTAACCTTAGGAAGTATTATGTTCGATTATTTTTCTCCTCCATGTCTTTTCCTCTTTCTCCACTTGTCCTATGAAATAATCAGACGGAGCCAGTCGACGAGAGTTCAGTGAAGAAAATGATCCTGACCTTTGAGAAAAGGTCGTACAAAAATCAAGAATTGAGGATTAAGTTTCCAGACAACCCAGAGAAGTGAGTTGACTATTGAGAATTATAAGTCTTTTGTCTTTCTAAATGTACATGTGAAGCACCTCTCTATACATAGATTCTTCAGCTTTGTCAAGCATGCCATTGAGGAAGAAACGCTACTTCACTCTAAACGTGTGCACAATCAATGTTAATGCTGACACTTTAACAACAGTAATTCGTCGAGTAGCAATCAACTTTAATTAAAGCTACAATCTGGGACTAGTTTTAATGAATAAAATGTTATAACCAATCTGTATGGTAGTATGTTAATACAATTTAACTATTACATAATATGCAGTGGTTCAAGCTGGTCTCCCTGCTCTTCCATTGAGACATTTATTTAGACCCTGGTTTCGGTAGGACACCTACTGGTTGACGATGACAATTACGTTTTTGAAGCCGACAGTGCACCGGATTGGACACTATTGCAATTACCTCTCCCTCAGGGAGAGGAAGACAACGGAAATAAAACGTGCATATTCAAATAGTTATTATTTAATAATAATCTACAAAGTGTTTTATTTGTTCATGAATCTGGTGTGTGTGTCCCTTGTTCTATGCTCTAGGTTCATGGAAACGGAGCTGGACCTGAATGACATCCTCCAGGAGATGCATGTGATCGCCACCATGCCAGACCTCTACCATCTACTGGTGGAACTCAATGCTGTCCATTCGTTACTGGGCCTCCTCAGCCACGAGAACTCTGATATCCTCAATAATGAACGAATGTCTTTTATACAAATAATTCCATGTATTTATATTATACTACTACTTATGATATGTAGAGGACAGAAATACTTTAATACTAATTTCTAGGAAGGGGAAGTACAGCAACTAGTCATTGTCCTTAATAGCTGGTCTTACATATTGCCATAGCAGTGGTGGACCTGCTCCAGGAGCTGACAGATATTGATACGCTCAATGAAAGCGAGGAGGGGGCGGAGGTACTCATAGACACACTGGTGAGTGTTGCACTTTCATTTATGAGTGGTATTGTTAATGCTGTTTTTGTGTTGTTTGCTTTGGGGTATTTCTTTGTCAATGTGTATTTGCACATACTTGCATTTTGTCCTCTGCATTTATCCCTGTCAGGGAAAAAGAAAGCTTGCAGTCCAGATCGTATCTCAAGAGATTTTTATTTAACAGAAATAGATATGCATTCAGGACAAACCCAACAGTTTCATAGCATGGCACTGTGTCACGCATAATTGCCGATACCGAAAAGTCAAACGATGGCCCGGATCGTTGGCCTAGCGGTCCGGGCACTTAGGCTCTAATGTAGCCTGACAGTGCATCGTGGGTTAGTGTCCCGTTCCCGACAACCTTTGCTGCGTGTTTCTCTCTCCCTCTCCCTCTTTCCGGTCCATCTTCACTGAAAAACTATCAATTAAGGCAGACATAGTGCAGCTTTAATGGTTTATGTTTGGACATCTCTCTTGTAGTTGGAGGGTCAGGTGGTGGCGCTACTGGTCCAGAACATGGAGCGCTTAGATGAGCAGGTTAAGGAGGAGGCAGACGGAGTTTACAACACGCTGGGTAAGGACATGCAGCTGCCATGTGGCCAATTGCAACCATATTTCATTTTTAACCTTATTTCATACACTTACAATGAGCGTGCAACTTTTCTAGTCTTAATGTTTACCCTTACAGGAAATTAAGCAAATGGAACGGCACTTAATTGAATAGAGCAAGTCTTTGTTGGTCTGTTAGAAGTGGGCATTTTTCATGACTGTGTAATAGGATTGTGGTGTTCTCCTGCTCACCACACTCTGTTTAGATATTCTATACAATCTCTGAATTTACTTCCATTGGGTAACTGTGTTGTTTCTTTCTACCCCATCAGCCATCATAGAGAACATGGCAGAGTTCAGACCAGGCCTGTGTACAGAGGCAGCTCAACAGGGACTCATGCAGTGGCTGCTTAAGAGAATCAAGGTGAATTATTTATGTTAATAATGTTATCTCTGTGTTTATGAAAATCACATAAATGTGAGAGCTTCTCACAGTCACAGAAATTCCTCAGTTTGTGTGGTTAACCACACTAATTAGTCTTGTATTTTTGGGCCTCACAATATAAGCTTCTGTCCTATTTCATATAAGTTGGTTCTGTATTCATGAACCTTTTTAGTTTTTTATAAAACTGCCCAACCACAAGCTACTTTTATATTAATTCATTGCTGAATTTCCAGATGAGTTCTACTGTATATAGTCTAATCAGTGAAGATGCTGTATACCACTAGAACTACATGACACACCCAATCTCTAATGAAATAAATAAGTATGTTGTATGCATGAGCTGTAATTAAAATGATTGAATCTCCCTCTCCCTTTCTTTCTCTCACTCAGGCAAAGATGCCATTTGATGCTAACAAGTTGTACTGTAGTGAAATATTGGCAATCTTGCTGCAAAACAATGACAGTGAGTGTTCTACAGATTGTTTTTATGTTACATATACATACATTGACTCCCTCTGTTTTCTCTTACATCATCCTGTTCCTTTCTCTCTTCTGCATTCCTCCTTTTCCTCCTTCACTCGTAATAATAATACTCGCACAGAAACCTAATACACACTTTAAACACACATAAAAAAGAAAAATGTTTTTAAAAAAAGGAAAAAAATATCTTTCCGCAAATAGCTGATCTGCAAGTTGCAGATCAGCTATTTTCAAATAATTTATTAAACATCTTCACAATTGTTCAAAAGAATTCAGTTGCAATGATATGCCCAAAATAGGGATAGAATAGGTATACAAATTGGGACACAAAGGTTGCATAATAATAACCATTACTGACATCGTCAAAAAAGTCAGATAATGGCTGATATATTGGTCAGGCTCTATCTGTTCATCTCTCTCTCTTTCTCCCCCCTCTCATTTTCCTCTATTGCATTCTCTCCGATATACGTTTTTCTTTCCCCTCCAAGATCTGCTGTCTTTTCATATTTTCTCTGTCTACATCTAATCTTGCTCCGGTTTCTTTGCATTCTTCTTTCTCACTTTTCCTCCCTTTCTGTTGTACTCTCTCTCACTCCGTCTCCCTGTGTCTTTCTCCCTCTCAGGCACCAGAGAACTTTTAGGAGAGATGGATGGCATTGATGTGTTACTGCAGCAACTCTCTGTAAGTTTTACAATGAATTGACTGTGACAGTGTTTTACATTATTACTTAGCAATAAAAAAAGAACACTTATAAATATACACATATATAAAATTGTTTCTTCTAAAAACTGTATTCACGCAGTGGTTACGTTTTTCCATAGTGAGACACTCACTTATGTTACTCAGTGAACCGAGTTTCCTAGTTGACACTTCATCAGCCACGGTTTCAGAGCAAAGCCTTTAGTTTATTTTAAAAGCCAAGCCATTAAAAACAAAAGGGAAACTTAAGTGGAGTTATAGAACTGGAGTTATATTATATAGAATACACTAAATTGGATTTAAGTTCCATGTTAAACATAACGTTAATCTTCCGCTTGTTTAGGAGTTAATGTTATAGATTTTGTTAAAAACCAGTCTGAGGACTGCCAACAGTCGCTTTGAAGAACAGGATTGTTGCGCACGTTTCATCGCCATACACACGAAAAAAGCGAAACACGAAATGTTTTCCATGATACCTTGTATTCCCCTTCCTCAGGTGTTTAAGCGTCACAACCCAGCCACAGCCGAGGAGCAGGAGAGTATGGAGAATTTGTTTGACGCTCTTTGTTCCTGCCTCATGCTCGCTGCCAATAGAGACCGCTTTCTCAGGGGAGAGGGTCTTCAGCTCATGAATCTCATGCTCCGGTAAGAGGATATAGAAGTTGTTTTGTGGGCTACAACAAAATAGGCCCAGTATAAGGACACTAGGGGACCGGGGTCATGTGGTTAAAATTGTCCATCTCTGATATTTCCTCATTTCGCAGTGAAAAGAAAATCTCTCGGACTAGCGCTCTGAAGGTCCTGGACCATGGGATGATTGGAGCAGAGGGGGCTGATAACTGCCATAAATTTGTAGACATCCTTGGCCTCAGAACCATCTTTCCCCTCTTCATGAAGACACCGAAGAAGATGAAAAAGGCCGGCATGTCCGACAAGGAGCACGAAGGTTAGTCAGCAGCATATACAAGGATTATTTGCTAGTGCAAAGATATGAAGCTAATAGACACATTGAAGGTCAAAGTTGCAAAGACACATAGTTTACATATACTTTGACTAATAGTGTAATTAGTTGAATCAAAGGGGTACGTGGTGCAATAGTTCAATTCAATTTTATTATAGTGCTGAATCACAACATGTTTTCTCAATACACTTTACCCATAAAGCAGAGACACGACGTTGTCAGGATATTGTCCTTTTGTCTTTTGGTGCATCAACTACGTTCAACATTCCAGTCTGTCAGTATTTTGTGATTGCTTGTTTGGAATGAACCCATGTCTTTGAGCTTATCTTTAAAGCGCAATAACACTTTGGTAGAAGTTTCGGTTGTGTAGTTCCCTTGCCATGATATCAATGTATATCAGACTCCAAACCCACCCTGTACGGCATTTATTATAGAAATTTGTCAACTTCCTGATGATTTTCCTGTTTGAAAATGTGGATCCAGACTTTCTTTATAAACAACAATGATGTTATACTATATATTGGCAGAATGCCAATGCTTTATTTGCGTTTGTGTACTTGCTAAAATAGTGACTTTGAGAGCAATTTGGTCATTGAGACAATCTTTCACGATCAATTTCTAACCAACGGAGCAACGGAGTAAGATATCTTGCCAATATTTGGAGTGACCTCACGTCAAGGTTAATACACAATCCAAACCTCTACTAAGGTGTCGTTGCACTTTAAACTGAACCATTTATGTTCAATATTTGAGAAACAGTTCAGGTCTGATCTGGTGATATTGATGAGGATGGCCACAGTTTGTCAATTTCTTCTATGTTGTGTCTAGAACATGTCTGCTCCATCATTGCCTCCATGCTGAGAAACCTCAAGTCTCAGCAGAGAACTCGACTTCTCAACAAGTTTACTGAGAACGACTGTGAAAAGGTCAGTTTCTCTGTTGTATCTGCTTCATGACTTCAAGTTGTGTGTGTGTGTGTGTGTGTGTGTGTGTGTGTGTGTGTGTGTGTGTGTGTGTGTGTGTGTGTATGCGTGTGTGTGTGTGTGTGTGTGTGTGTGTGTGTGTATGCATGGGCGTTTGTGGTTTTACGTTTTTGAGTAGTAACCGCTATATAACAACTATATAAAGTGTTTTCAACGATGAACATCAAAGTTGAAACCCTTGGGTTCATGGCAGATTTTGAATGGATCTTAACTTGTGAGCTTGTAGATCAGCTATTTTTGGCAAACGTTCCCCCAGAATAGGGATGCTGGAGTTCAGGGGGTTAATGGGCACAGCCCTGAAACTACAGGCCTACTGTATCTCATGCTGCAAGTGTTTTGTTTTCACTTTTAGAATTAATTCAATTTACAAGTTAGTCTGCATTCAAAATTCAAACAACCCAACATGATATATTTTTTATTACCCCTTAGAATTATCTTTTCTCTCGTTCAGAATCTTTACATAATATTGTTTGTTCTGCTTATTTATTAATTATTGTATCAATTATACAAATAATTATTGACCACAATAACCCTGGTGTCCCTGTTTTAGACTTCTTATTTTTTTCAAAAAACATTGCAAATAGCCGGTCTACACGCTCACAATGTGTTACATCACGACGCATTGTAAGATTGTACATTTTCACTATAGAAAAATAAGCTTAAATGGTTAATAAGCCATAAATCTCTGTCTCCCTTCTCTCCATCCCCAGGTTGATCGGCTGATGGAGTTGCATTTTAAGTACCTAGAGGCTGTTCAACAGGCTGACAAGAGAATAGAAGGAGAAAAACATGTAAGTGTGTGTGTGTGTGTGTGTGTGTGTTAGTGGGTGTTCTTGGTATACTGACAGATAACTTTTCGTGTGTGTGTGTGTGTGTGTGTAGGACATGGTGCGTCGTGGAGAGATCTTAGATGACCAGCTGGAGGATGACTTTTACCTTCGTCGTTTGGACGCTGGCCTGTTTGTCCTGCAGCTGCTCTGCTACATTATGGTAGAGATCAGCAACTCGGGGATAACACAGGTACGCGCGCACACACACACACACACATTTCAAAACAATGGTACAGACTTCACACCGGGCACCACAGTTTTGGTAAATATTGGTACATAGTACATACTGATTAAACACATACCCATATACATACTGGTGCTTAGTCTAGTGCTGGGTAATTATTATTATAATCATTATTCTCTTCCAGTTGTTTATTTTGTTTTTCAAATTGGAAACCATAGACTCACTTTGTGTGCATCACTTGTACTGGACAGTATATAAACCAAGTCAGACCGTATACAATTTTTGCCCTGCAGAAATCCCCCAACTGGATACTGTACCTCTGAGTTGATACTGATGGCACATATCAAATCCTACTATGTTTTTTTGTGTCTTTGTGTAGCTGCAACAGAGGGTTCACCAGATTTTGAATCTGAGAGGAGGCTCTGTCAAAGTGGTACGGCACATCATGAGAGGTAATGTTACTAGAATACTAAACACACCCTACACACAGGCACCTACCACTATAATTATGTTCAGGTTTTATTACCTAGCATTGGCCGGGTTAATGTGTGGGTGAAATAACCCCCCCTTCACTGATCGAGTCCTCCCTCCCTCCGTACCCCCATGATCCGTCCCTCCCTCTTTCTCCCTCTGTCCCCTTCACTCTCATCCGTCTCTTTCTTTCACTAATAGAGTACCAAAAACCACACCACCTTGGTCTTGAAGTTTTTGTCCTATTCAAAATGCCATAGACCCCCCCCCCCCCCCCCCCCCACACACACACACACACACACACACACACACACATATATATGGGTATATGCCCATGTATGTGCATATACATATTGGTCGGATCAGTGGTTCTGGACAACACCAATCTGACCAACTTCATTCACACCGGGCACCACACTCCCTCAGATACACACACGCTGAGTTTGAAGTCTATCGTTCAGCCGGTTCTCAAGATATGTGGGGGACCGATACAGATACACAAACACGTGCTTATTCATGCAGATATTTGTGTAGCTTATGTTAAGAAAGATAATGGAGTGTGTGCCTGCATTCAACATGAGAAAGCTCCTTTATTTTTACATAAACAGAATAAACCACCTTTGACGTCTCGACCTCTCTCCAGTCCTCTGGATTGAAACCCAACATGGCCAGTGGTGAGCTAATCAACTGTCACCTGTTGTGTTTTGCAGAGTACGCTGAGAGCATCGGAGATGGGAAAGCCCAAGAGGTCAAAGAGGCTGAACAGAAGAGAATCATGGACCTGGCAGACAACTTCTAGCATTTCTTTTTCTATTTCTCACGCAAACACATTTTTCTTTTTTAGAATTGACCAGCAGTTACCATACAACCTGGCAGTATTGCCTGGTACATTTCCTTTGGTGTGAACATACTGCTAACTAAAAATACCCAATCCTTGGTGTGAACATACTGTTAACTGAGAATACCCAGACTTGGATAAGATTCTTTTCGGCTAGTAGAATGACTATACATTATTTAAAGGAGGTGTATGTGATATTTTCTTCGTTTAAAAAAGTGTTACATAGTTCTGTATTCCCATAGTAATCATTGCTATAGAGAGTGTATTCAGTAATAGGTGTCTCTCCAGCTCCTTAGTAAACATAAAATACATTTTCAGGTCGGGAAACCAATTTTATCCAATCATGAGGGAGAACTCATACAATCTACAGGATAATCACGTGCAATTGGAAGTGATGAAACAAAGAAATGAGCAGATAAAATTGGAACTACCTACTGAATTATTCAGAATGCAGTAGGTAGGACACTGATTTCATTAGTGCAGAAATACCATTGTTTTGAAATGTGTAGCGCATTGGTATATAGACACTATGGCACATTAGGAGTCCACTAATATACATTCAGGGTTAGGTCTATGTGTTTCTGCTAATATTATTGACCTTATTTTGTACTGTATGTCCGTGGCACAAATTTTGACCAATGTCCATCTCATGGAGATGACCCGTGTGGGACCCCTGTTACAGATTACAGAACAAACACTACAGCAATGATTACTATCAGAATATAGAGTTTTAACCGTTTTACAAAAACTTTTTGTTTTAGCCAAAAAATATCACTTACAGCACCTTTAACTCACACAGTGCTGGTGAGACATGAGCTCATACTTATTTTTGATTTCATACCGATTTTGACCTAAACTAATTTGCTTTGAATGAGGAAAAAAAAACCTATGTAGGCTATTCTGTGTATTTCAAAAATATAATCAATACTCACCATCATCTGAACCAGTTCATTGTAATGCAGCCCTGGATTTGGTAGATGAAAACATGGCTGTCCACCAACATGTGAAAACTGTGATGAGTGGTTTGTTTCTGCCTTTGTCCCTGCTGGACATTATGCTGCATGACAAACGATAAGAAGACTTAAAGTTTGCCATAGATAGATCCATTCTACGAAGCTAATCCTCCTGTATGTTCAGCAGCATTTGATAGCATTATGGTAAATGACGAGTTTGACGTCATTGTGCAGGCATTTCCGCATTTAGCACAGAAATACACATAATACATAGGGTATTTGTGCTACACCATGTAAGTCTGTACAGTATGTTGTAGGCTACAGAGACCTCATATTTTACACGATCTCCTCACATCAGAACAATGGGATTGATTGTTTTATTAAAAGACTTGACTGCCAGTGGACTACCATTGCCTTCAACAATGTGTCACTGACATCTTAGTTATCCCTGAAACTAATGCATTCCAGAAAGAACCAGACTGTATCCGTCTCTTCTGCACCTGAAATGAACATATGAAACTTGGCAGTAGTGGCCATAGAGCTAAAATGGAATTCTAGAACACTGGTTTAAAATACCTATAATTTTACAAGTGGTGTTTGAGTGTTGTATGTGTACATGGACGAAAACTGCAGGATGATTACCAAACGGTCGACCCAAGCTTGTTTCTCTCTTGTCTGCTTTATTTGCTTTGCGTTTACTTGTAAAATGTTTTCTAATAAAACATTTGGTAATAAGATCCTGATACTATCTTTATTTGGTTAATGTGGCTCAGAGATGGAGATTGCCACGGTTTGCCAATTGCTGCTTACAATCCATGCATATGATCATTACCTTATATAAGGTAATGATCATATGCATGTATTTTAAGCGGCAATTGATATATAAATTGTATATCTTGGATTAGATCAAGCGTCAATAGGCAGTATACACCTCCACCAGCAAGGGGCGTTAAACATAAAATTACCACCAGGATCAGTTAGTACAACAACAATAAACGTCAACCCGGAAGCTCATTGCAATGGGATTTCTGAGAGAGCGCGCTCCACTTTGAATTCTACTTTACTACTACTTCACTACTAACAAACACTGAAGTCCTCGATCAGACGATCAACCAGAGACTCGGTTACTGGTGGAGAGAGATTTGGGATCGTTTAATACATCCTAACGGATTATGAGGATGGAGATTTAATAACATGATCATCTGACTGACAAAGCAGCTGCATTCCCAAAGGACCTAGCCGACGGTGAAGGTGAGGAACAAAGAATCACAGTGAAAGATTTCCATTAAGCTGAAATCTGTAACTTTTTTAAAAAGTTTAATGAATAAAACATTATTTTAACCAATCTGTATGGTAGAATGTTGATAGCTACTAGCCTACATGTCGTTGGTCAGTTAAAAGAGCACCGATCTGCAATTTGTAACTGGTCCTTGTAAAAAGTCTAAGCTTAACACCTTGAAAATTACCCCATTTTTAGATTTTTGTTCTGGGATAAAAATGAAAAAAGAAGACCTTTTACCTTTGTCAGTCCCAAATCAAAAAATGACAAAATGGAGCATTTTCATGATTTTTGTTCTGAAAGGAAAATCAGAAATGCCTTTAAAAAAAAGTCAATGGACCCTTCGCTAAGCCCCACCCACTCCACTCAGTGACTGGTGGTGCGAAGTTAGTCACACCCAGGTCTGGCAGCGCCTGGCAAGCTCTGCTTCTCACCCATTGACTTGCATGTTAATTAAATGATGGCTTTTCCCCTTAAAAATAATCGATCATTTCAGGAGCAAGAGCTTCAAAATCTCTTCTAAATCTAGTCAACAAGGCTTGGGTACGTGGTTCATAGTCACCATTGCGTTATCGTGGTATTCCTATTCTTGCTATTATGTTGCAAATGATTGTGTGTGTGTGCGGGCGAAATAACATTGACAGCTATGGCAGGTGACGAAAGCTTGCCAGACAGACCTATGCCAGGCTAACAACGGTTTCTAAGCTGGCATTGGACAATCGCTTTTGGGGTGGGGTTTAGCGAAGGGTCCATTCCAATTGAAAATCTAATTATACTAAGATCCCCAGACCCCCACCCCCCAACTGTTTACTGTACATATTTATATTTTTCTTATTACTAATAGTAAAGTAGCTCCAATCTGAACCTGGAGCTGTATAGTGTTTGTCGAATAATGTCTCGATGAATTGAATGCACAGGACCACAATGGAAATAAGGCCTCAGGACTTTTTGTGTTTTCCTTTTAGCACCATTTGTATGATCGTACCACTGTACCTTTTTTGCAAACTGTTAAAGTATTCAATCAATCAGTAGCAATGCACTGAGGACACTACCTGACATTCAACTGTTCTGAGCCGGGTAGTAGGCTACTGTAGCACTGTCATGCTTGCAGGTTTGTTGTGGTTTGAATGGAGGGAGGGTGTCGGGGGGAAACACACTAGAGCCTATCGCAGCTTAGCTCTCATTGGTTGTGTCATGAGCAAATGAGGCAATGAGCTGAGCGCATTTTCAGACACCAGGCTCGCTCACTGACAGTCACACGGCTACGAGAGGGGGAGCAGGAAAGCAGAATTATCGTAATTTCTCAAATAAATCGCCCTGCTGTCATTCATATTGATTCCCCGACCTCAAATGTGTCCCGTATCAGTTCAATACGGGACAAATTGGTCTTAAATTTGATTTAAAGTGGCATTTAGTTAGTATTAAATCGTACTGGCATAAATCTGAAGACATCCTGTTATAGTCAATCCATTACAGTACAAAACTGAGCAGATAAAGTAGTAAAGTTCCATCAATGCCAAAAATGGGCATTTTCTGTATTTTGGATGATTTGAATAGCATTGGTTTCACATCTAGAACCAAAACCTTGAGTGAAACAAAGAACAAATGTGGAACCAACAGCAGAAGTTCCTCTAGCTGCCAAAGCTACAAAACAAAGGAAACAATAAATGGAATGATGTAAAGTTCAAACATTTAATACATTTTCCCCCCGCATTTCATCTTTTACCTAGACTTCGTGTACCTCCCTGTGGCTAAAGATGTGATTTCACACTGAACAGCAGGAGAGAAGCCCCAGTCTGGTCCTGGAAGAACAAGAGCCTCCACAGTTTAAAGAGTATCAGCAGGAGCTACTTCGAGGGCGAATGGAGGCTAATGGGTCAACGTTGACATTACTATCAGTGAAAAGTGAAAATGATTATGAAAACAGAGGGACAGAGCATCTACCCAGCACCTCAACTGAGCACATGAAAACACAAGCTGATGTGGAGGACTGTGGTGCATCACAAACAACTAGTGATGACCAGTTCCTCATTTCACACTGTTCTGAATCTGACACTGAAGACAGTGATGAGTGGGAGGAGACCAGGGAAGATCAGTCGGTGTTAAACACAATTAAATCATGTAAGACACAAAATGTGGAGAGACAAACATTGTCTTTGAGCAACAAACTGCCCCATGACCTGAAATCATCAAAACAAACTCCATCCATGATTCACTCATGGAAGAAAAAACTTGGTTGTACAGATTGTGGTAAAAGGTATAATTATGAGGGCAGTCTGAAGAGACACAGGAGGACTCATACAGGGGGGAGACCATTTCTTTGTACAGTCTGCGACAAAAACTTTGATTGTAAGACAGTTCTTAACATGCATATGAGGATTCATAAGGAGTATAAACCCTTTAGTTGTACAGTTTGTGAAAAAAAGTATAGTTCGAATTGTGCTCTCAAGATACACATGAGGACTCATACAGGGGAAAACCCCTTTAGTTGTACAGATTGTGGCAAACGCTTTATTTGTAATGCTAATCTGACAAAACACAAGAGGACTCATAGAGGGTCATCCGTTAGTTGTACAGTTTGTGACAAGAAATGCAGTAAGTATTATCTGAAAACGCACATGATGACTCATACGGGGGGGAAACCCTTTCTTTGTGAAGTTTGTGGTAAAAGCTTTACTGGTAATAATTATCTGACTGATCACATGAGGACTCATACAGGGAAAAAAGCACATAGTTGTAATGTTTGTGGCAAAGGCTTTTCTAATGCTGGTCATCTGCAATATCACAGGATGAGTCATACAGGAGAAAAACCTTTTAGTTGCACATTCTGTGACAAAACATTTGCACGTATGTCTTATTTAAAGTCACACACAAGGATTCATACAGGTGAAAAACCCTTTAGTTGTATAATTTGTGGCAAAGGCTTTGGTGCAAGAGGGAGCCTGAAACAACACATTAGGATTCATACAGCAGTTCGTGACACTGGGGGTAAAGCTGTTGCTCGTACTGTTTGTGGAATAAAACATTTTAGTTGTACAGTATGTAAGAAAAGTGTCAAAGAGAGGTCCACTCTTAAGAGACATATGAGGACTCATACAGGGGAAAAACCGTTTAGTTGTACAGTATGTGATAAAAGCTTCAAAAATAGTTCCAATCTTAAGAGTCATATGAGGACTCATACAGGGGAAACCCCCTTTACTTGTACTGTATGTGGCAAAAGATTCAAAAATAGTTCCAATCTTAAGAGTCACATGAGGACTCATACAGCAGAAAAACCTTTTAGTTGTACAGTTTGTGACAAAAGCTTCAAAAATTGTTCCAATCTTAAGAGTCATAAGAGGACTCATACAGGGGATAAACCCTTTACTTGTACTGTATGTGGTAAAAGATTTAGTATTATGAAAAATCTGAATCTCCATATGAGGACTCATACAGGGGAAACCTTTAATTGTACAGTATGTGAAAAAGGCTATTCTCAAATGGGTAGTCTAAATAGACACATGAGGACGCATACAGGGGTAAAACCCTTTAGTTGTACAGTTTGTGCCAAAGGCTTTTGGGCAATGAGCGATCTGACATTTCACATGAGAACTCATACAGGTGAAAAACCATTCAGTTGTACAGTTTGTGAAAAAAGCTTTATACAAAGTTGTCGATTGAAGGCGCACATGAGGACTCATACAGGTGAAACCTTTAATTGTTAAGTTTGTGAAAAACGCTTTTCTCAAATGTATCATCTAAAAAGTCACATGGGGACTCATACACAAAATACTGTAAGTGTACAGTTATCTGAGAAGTCACGTGATGGCTCATCAGGGAAATAGTTGTACAGTTAATGGCAAAGGATTTAGTAAAATAAGTGACCTGAAAAGATACAAGTAGGTATACAGGGACAAATAAAACCTTAGTCATTCAGTGAGCTAGGGTAATGGATAGTAAATGTATACTGGATAATATGTGTCTGACAATTTGTTTTATTGTTTAATGTAATAAGGGGTAGTGTGCTACAGTAATGGGTTGTACTGTATCAACCATACTCATTTAATAATTTCAATGTTATATTGATTGTAATGTAATATGTTTAGATTTAAAATTAAATTATTGTTTTTTTTATTAGCAATCATAGGAGAATGTTTTTAGTTGAATGGTAACAGATGCATTATTCTAATACGCCATCTGAGGTAATACAATGTCTAAACAGAATAAATCTAAACAAATAGTTAATTTCTGTCCATTTTTTATCATTTTCTCAATAGAAACAATTTGCTTTTATATTATCATAGCCAAGTTAAATAATTTCTCAAAGCTTCTATGTTTTTATCTTATTGTGTCTTGAATATTTACTCAAAGGAGACAAGTGACTACCTGGTAAAATAAAGACAATAAAAAATACTAGGCCTATCAATGGTTGTGTTGCTGTTTTATGGCTTTTCATCTGTCTTTAAAGGAAAATCAACAAGGTAGCCTCTGCTTTGTCATAATGTAATTTAAAAGATTATAGCTCTCTTTAAGAGAATTTAGTCGTTATGCCAATTGATTCCTCCCCATACACATTGCTGTGATGTCACTGCTGTTGTATCCTACTGACTCACCTGCCAGTGAAGATTCCCCACCAGGAGGACGTAGAGCCTTCGCCCTACTCCTCCTGCCCAACACTCCCTGATGACAGGTGCTGCCCCAGCCCGTAGGATTACGTGCAGTGATAATTATCACCCTCCCCACCCGGCTTCCCTCCCCAAACACGGGCCAATTGTGTTCGTGTAGATGCTCGACAAAGCCGGTGGATTCAAACCCACAACCTCTGCGGTGATGGGCAGGCACTTTACCACTGTGCCACCTGAGCGCCATGATATACTGCATATGATCTTTTTTTTGTAAAAAATAGGCCCAGCCACAAATTTGTGAAGATATTTACAGGCAAACGGTGTGGCGTATCAAAACCCTGTTTGACAGTTAACTTTTTGCTCTGCGTTATTTAGAGCCCCCTCAATGGGTGATTCAACTTTGGGGTAGATTGGACACTGCGTTCATGATTGGTGGCCTTTTTGGCAAAACGAGCCTCTCCCTCAAACTTTGGAAGTGAACTGTAGTAAATCAGAATGGAATATGAAAAAACTGACTGATACATCTTGATCACATTATGCAAGAGATAATGGGTACGACTTGTGTGAGTTTTTGGGAAACATCTGTAGGAGTAGCAAAACGTGTCTTTTGAAGAAAACTTAAAATATGTTTTCCTAAAGTAAACCAGTAATTAGTAACCAAAGACTTGTATTCTTGTAAAGGTTGTCTATAAGATAAACTGTGGAAGAATCTTAGTCTTCATTCCTGCATATTGTGAAATAAATCAAACCCAAAATAGTGCAAATAAAGACAAGAGAAAATAGTTTGTTTCTGATTCTGTTCAGTGTGTATTTGAATAATAACAGGCGGTGATCATTAAAAGAAAACGTATACAAAGTAGGCATTTCCTTTGACAGATTAATGGAATGTTTCTTATGAATATCTTGGGAAATATGATCTCTACGATATGAGAAACATTTATGCACTGGAGATGTGAGTCTGAAGTAGATCTGGGACATGCAGTATAGGGTCACAGACAACACAGACAAAGAGCAACTTGGACAGGGGAATATCTGGTCTTGTGTAGCCAGATGATCAAACATCGACTACTACGGATACAGCTGGTGACATCTAGATTCAATATATGGGCTAGAGCACAGTGCTGACCAATGTTTATGGGCCGTGAGTAAATACCCCTTTATTTTTTGTTTCCTAGATTTTGTTTAAAATATTTTTTTCAAAAGATAAAAGTTAAAAACTAATTCAAACTTTTTTTCAAAAGAATTCCATTTAAAAAAGGGGGGCAATCCATTAATTAGGGGGGGGGGGAATACTTTTATTAAGTAGTGAAAATAGCAGATCTACAAGCTCACAACACGTGGCATTGTGACGTGTTGTGAGCTTGTAGATCGGCTATTTTCACTAGTTTGGGTCCCGGGAAGACATCAAATTTCTCTATTGGGTCTCGAGCTAAAAAGTTTGGGAACCACTTTTTCCCCATCACACACAATGGTTCAATCATACCATTGCCCCAGTGCAAATTCAAGTTACTTGTACAACAGAAGAAGAAAAAATAACACAAAAGCATTGCAAACTGCAAAAGGTGGCCAGCAAAATACACTTTATTTTTGCTTGTTGGATTACACACACAGCACTACTCTCTCTGCACTGAGAATTATCTTCCTATGGTTCCCTCTGCTCCAATAAGATCATATTGTCAGGTATCAAATAGAAATTCTACCAAAGTTGGTTATTCATATACAAAATACTTTTCAGTGTGTACTTTAGAATGTTATCGGGCTTAACTAACAATTTAAACCCCAGCATCCCTATTCAAGGGAAAACCTTCTCAGAAAACAGCATATCTGCAAACTCACAATGCGTCGTGTTGCGACACATTGTAGAGCTTGTGAGCTTGCAGATCGGCTATTTTCAGCGAATACATTTTAATGTAGAGCGTAAACAGAAAATTCACTAGTATAGAGAGAGCCCTGAGCTCAACCGAGCATAGGGTTTAGTGTGACTTTGGAATTACTCATGTGCATCTGGCGTTATGTACATCAAGTCATAACTATATTTCTACACAAACTAACAAAACTATATCAATGCAAAAATTCACATTGGGTCTTCAAAACTAAATCACTTTAAAGTTTTAGATTTATTCATGGCTAGTTGGGTGGCTGTCCCATGCCACCAAGTCTTTCCATGTGGTCCATTTGCTTTAAATGATCAGGCTGTTTGCAAATAATGAGCATGTAATCACAGACCCTGTGGGTTCAGTGCTTTGTGGAGTGTGGGAGTTTTTTTTATTTTCCTTTATTCGTTCTTTTATTTCTATTTCTTCAGTTATGTTTAGTGTGAGCATGGAGATCAACCTACCAATGTGTGTTTGTAGCCCCGCCAGCAGCATGTCTGGGAGCATGAATACAGTCAGTCTCATGGCAATCCGGCCTAATGGCGGCACTATCATCTGCATGAAGGTGCACGGCATATTTCATGGCACTCCAGGCTATAGTTTTCGAGATATGCTGTTTAATACCAAAGTGGTGGACTCAGATGGACATAGAGCCCCGCCACTAGTGGCCCTAAAAACACATGAAAACAATTAAAACACACATGGAAGTTCAGGTTCAAAATGTGATTTTCTTTTCTAATTACATTGCTATGCTATAAAACGCTTGTACCCCCCGTCTGGATTGTGTTCTTTTATTCAACATGTATTGTCTCCATTATGTGAAAAACCTTTAACCGCACTGAACACAGGACAAAATCACATATCTAAAATGTATGTGCTGCTCAGGAAAGGTTTTCTCAGTGTTCCTGATCTGTAGATGTGATGGACACCGAAGCAATGAGAACCTTACAGTGCAGGCTCAAAGAAGGCGCTATATACAGTATCTGCAGACCAAAGGGATTAGAAATTCAGCATTAACAGTGAGCAGGCTTCGATGGATGCCGTAAAGTACATCAAATATTTAAATATGGCTCTGTATCAAAATGACAGGTTGCTACACTTTCCTCTATACTAATACAATATTATGAAGACTGATATAGCCACACTCAATCTTTTTTACATTAAGTGCTAAAATTCACTTTAGCACTTCAATTACAATATGATACAGTGACAAATATGTAATGTTAAGTGTGTATGTGTCCAACTGTCTGTATGTGTGCTTATTTGGAACAATCATATGCTCGTGTGTACTGATATTTCATACATAAGTAGATATTGTTCTGATATCTCAGACTTAGGGCCTACACAGTACACACATACTGTTCTGATATTTCATACATACGTACATACTCTGTTAAGATGACTCATACATACGTACATACTGATTTTTCATACACATACATACAGTACTGTTCAGAAGTCTCATACATTTGAACATGAAGGAGTCACTTGTGAATCAAACTTGAAATACTTGTCAGTTGAAAAATACAAAAAATAAAAACCCATCATTTTCAGTTTTGTGTGTCTTTGTCTGTCAGTCTGTCTGTCTGTGGACAAACTTCAAACCAAATCAGATGTCGGTGGTCTCCAGTATTTTGGATGTGTCTGCCTCTCCGTTGGTGTACCTCTTCCGGTAGCTTTGCTGGCCGTTGGGTTGCTCCTGTCCCCAATGGGCAGGCCCCTCTGTGGCCCTGGACAGGTGGTTGCTGAGGGGGTAATGGGGCGTGACGGCGGGAGGCTCCAGGTTGATCGTGGCACGGCTCGTCTCCGTCACAGAGTTGGTGTGGTAGTTGGCAGAGTTGTTGGTCATGGCCGTTTCTCCCCAGCCCGTTTTGCCCCACGCCACTTTCCACTGAGACCACTTCCTGCGCAATGCTGTCTGTGCCTAGTTAAGATGGAACACACATTATGAGACCACTGTTTCTCAACTAACCACCAATGGTCCATTTGGATGTTTTGAAGCCATTTTCATCTCTGGAACCCCAGAGATTTTAATTGAACCTAGAGTGTACAAATGGAAACATTTGTTCCATTTGAACGCTCTCAGAGTTACAGACCTGTAAGGTTTTTTTTGGACCCTTGGTGGTCCCCGGACACAACGTTGAGAACTGGTGTAATAGACTCAAAAATCCTCCATTTTCATAAAATTCAAGGTATACAAATGCAACCAAATGGACTTGACATTTGTACCCTGTCAGAGTTAAATGAACACAGGATTTTACTGAGTAGGAATATGCACAAACACACCCATAAAAAGATCAGACAGATCCGGCAACCTCACATAAAAGTATCTCAATATCAACATGTGATGATCAGAATAGTAATTTACACTTATTTCCTTTATAGAGAGTAGAGCCTATGCTGTGTGATTCGAAATGAAACAGTTGATGTAAATCATCTGGCGTCCTTATCAGGAGGTGCTGACAGAGGGGAACACATGCACTTTGTCCTGTCACAAGTAGGATTCTGGACTGCATTGATGTGGTTGTGCTAGTTTGTACATGTGCACATGATACCGTTCACAAATCAGTAAATCCATCCTTTACTTTGCCTAGCCTACTCTCCTGCTACTTTAATTTTAATAGCTGTCTCAGTCAAGACCTCACTCTCTACAGGAAGTGTTAATTTACTGTCATTTAGCAAAACTATCTATCTTCAAGGTTCACATTGCACAAACAATAATAGCTGGTAGCAACATTGCAGGCAGTGAAATTATTGTACTCTGAGGATAAAAAATTAAATAAGATAAAATATGAATACCTATGTCAGCGACTTAATCCTATCACAGTAAATATCAACCTTGAGGTTTGCAAAAAAGGCTTTGCAAAAGCACCAAAGCTACATTACTCATAACGCTTTTCTGTTGATACATCTAAGATGCTACTAAAGTATACATACTTTATACGTAAAAGCTGAATTCCATCAGCTAGTACTAGTTGAGATATATTGGTTGATAATGTGTCGAGACATCTCCAAAATACAAATGTTGACTTACCTCAGCATTGCAGAAACAGAATATAATTGCCACCAGAAGTCCCTGTGAAGAGAAAAAGGGTCCTGTAATTGATAACAAGTCTTGGATAATGGTCCTGTCTTGGCCTAATAAAACTAATCGATAAATAGAAAAACTTTAGTTATTATGGTCTCTATTGCTCTGGGGATGTTGTGCGATTATATTAATTAAAAAGGGGGAGAGAGAGAGTGGGGGGAGAGGGATGGCGGGAGAGAGGGAGGTTGTGTCTGACGTCAGACCAGAGCTGCTCAGTGCAAGAGAAACAGAGAGAGGGTGAGATGGATAGGGAGAGAGCAGAGGCACGGGTGCTAGAGGGGGGCTTGAGGTGCTTGAGCACCCACCCTAAGAAGGCCACAGCACCCCCGTTGCACCCTCAATAAATGGTTTAATTTCTTCACACATTTCCTTTTTTTCACTGATTAGTGAAAGAATGTGAAGAATGAAAAGGAAGGCGGAGGCCGAAACGCATGAGCCTTGACATGTACCTGGAAGTGGGCAAAGATGTTCATGACAAGTTCATAGACGGCCTTGGCCATGCGTCCCTCGGGCCTCCAGGGGACCAGGATGAACTGGGCCCCCAGCAGGGGCATCAGGATGAGGGTGGCACGCACTGCCTTCATGTAGGCATTGGACTCAGCACGGTGCGTCACCTTCAGCTTGGTGATCAATACTCGAACTATGTTCAACAGGAAGAAGAAATTCACCTGGGAAGACAGTAGGAGAGATGGATCAATCTATGGATAATAGATGTGTAAAGATGTATAATGCCTGATTTATACTTGGTTGTGCACCGTGTCGTGCACCGACAATAGCAGATCTACAAGCTCTGCTATTTTCGGTGCACACAACCAAGTATAAATCAGGTGTAAAGGGGAATACCACTCATTTTCAACATTGAATTACAGTATGTCATAAACGTAACTTTGATTGTTGGGGTCGTGTGATCAGTAGCCTCGATCTCCAGGCTTTTATTTTTCATTTTTGCTCAAAAATAAAAGCCTGGACGAGCGAGTCGGTGTTCCGGGCATAGGAAGTGTTTCATTTCCCCAACCAACCAGAGTGCAGTGGCCGTCGCTCCAAATGTTGTGTTGATGGGGCGGGGGCTGACGGACAGAAAGGTGAACCAATGGGATCACACGCATTCTCTCTCCGGAGATGTTAAACCCGCCCCTCTATGCCAGATATCAGACACGCTAGGGCAGTCTATGTGATCAGTGACATACGGAAGGTGTACTCTTTGGCCCACCCTCTAGGCTGCCTCACTCACTAGAATGGGGAATCTGACTTCCAGCTGAAACAGTGTGACTTGTAGTAGTTTATATTGGCATATGGTTATATAATATATAACGTCTCACAAGTTTTTGTGTGTCTGCGAGACTTTTTTTTACTTTGCTCGTCCTCATGGACCTACTTGCGGATAATACCAATGTCAGTCTACCTTATGTGGATTATGCGATCGACACGCACTGACATTTTGCACCTTAATCCCATGTACAACGCGCTGACTTTTGTCTTTTTTGTGTGTGTTGTTCTAGCACCTTAACTAACATCCATTAATATATCATGCACAGTATACATCTGCTGCTATTCTCACACACCTTTATATCTTATCTCATGTATCATGTGTAAACATGTAGATTTATTTTCTATGAAAATAACGATACGATGGGAACTATGCACGAAAATGAATTTCAGCCACTTTTTTACTTCTGTAAACCTGTGATGTGACAATAAAGCAGAACATATAGATGAGCCTCTTGTGGCCACTAGACCTGTAAGGCCCACAATATGAGGATCTTGTGACCCTGGCCTGACATAACTAACTGAGCTGTGACTTATTTAAAGACAAATTACTCACAAGCAGGGCAGCCTGAATGGGCCCATGAATGATGTAGAGCAGGTGTGTGTCTGAGCGGATCCAACACCTGGAATGTATCACACGCACGCACGCACGCACGCACGCACGCACGCACGCACGCACGCACGCACGCACGCACGCACACACACACACACACACACACACACACACACACACACACACACAGTTTTCTGTTCACTAAAGAGCTGGAGGCCCCTGTTAGTTATACTCCATATAACACTATGATTACTATGGTAAAATAGACCTATTTAATTCTTAATTTAACAAAAACAATCACTTACAGCACCTTTAAACTTGCACATTAACTGAATATTGTTGACACAACAACACCATGGCAACGATTCTGACTCACAATACTGGATTCTCAGCGCTGTCGGGAGATGATATTACTGTAGCGCCTGTGTACTATAGCTCAGAGACAACACTATGCTGGGCAGTAAGGGGCCGAGTGCATTGTTTTAGCATCCACCAGAGGTCAATATGTGGTAGTGTATTCTTACTTGTCGTTAAAGAACAGCTCTCGTCCCACAGCGTATGTGATAGCAGGAACAACAGGAAAACCTGGAGGGGAAGAAATTGCACTGAATTATGATATTGTTGCTGTCGGGTGGAAACCTTGTAGTCTATGTCCAAAAACTGTCCAAAAACATCTCAGGAAATGGAAAAAATAAATGTTGCAATTGATCCAAAGTAGTTGCTATTTAGTCACATGCGAACAGAGCCTCATTCGTGATGAGATTCATTGACTTTGATTTATTCTGTGTCTCCAACTCAGAATTAATCCAAGTCTGGCTCAGAGAGAGAGAATTTTAAACTTTATTCAATCTGTCTTTTTTTTTTACAAACAACCCCACTTTGAGAATCACTGAGTTGGGGAATGGTTAACTTTGGGGTGGCTGGGGATGTTCTGGAGAGGGTTTTGGGTTTGAGATGTTTGGCGAATGGTTTGGGGATGAAATGACATAGTTTGGTGATAGTCTGGAGATGGTTTAGGATGGTCTGCAGGTAGTTTGTGGTTTTCCCAAATGTCCTATGAAGTATAGACGTACATTAACTACATCTGTGACTGTATTAATGAAACACCTTGGAGAACAGACATCACAAAAAGGTCAAATGTTATTAGTTGGTGATGCAGACAGCTTACCATAGCTAAACAGTGGCTATGATCACATTTAAAATTGTATTTGAACTGAGTTATAACTGAAGTTATGTTATAACACAGGAGTTTTTGTTCTTGAGACTCACCCCATCCCAAGACATAGTACCAGAAGAGCTGTTGTTCGCCTACAAAGACGGCCACGATAATGAGAGTATGGAGATAAATGCCTTCACACAGCATCCAGAAGTAGTTGGAAGCAACTGTATACTGGTTGATCACATAGAGGACCTTACAACTGATCTGGGGACAGAGAGTAGACACATGTATTTAGATGAAGGATAAGACGTTCGAAAAGGGGTTAAAGGAGTAGTTCACCCAAATAATTACTTATTTTCTATCCATTACACACCCCATGAAGGGGGGGGGGGTTATGAAACTCTTCTATCAAAACAGGTTTGGAGCAAAGCACTTTAAAAGTACAGTAGAGGACAATGGCAGATACAAGACAGTATAACACACCAGAGATCTGTCTCACAAAGCAGGGTTTATTGCACTGTGAGCAAAGGTTTATATAACCCTGGATTTTCGGTCTCCCAAAGGTGGTATAACGTAATGTAAGTGGCAAGCCTAGCGTGCTTCAGCGCAGGTTATGTCCAGGACGGTGGACATGAAGCAGCTCACATCGCAACGCATCACAATGTGTTGTGAGCTTTATAGACAGGGTCATCATTTGGGGTCATCACTTTTCTTGCCACCTACTAGTTTTTCTGAAATGATGCCTGTGCTTGTCGCCTATAATGACATGCCCATAATAGGGACGCCAGGTTGAAAGTAGTTATAAATTGGGACACATCGGCTGCAGAAGTGCTGATACCGATGTTGTTAAAAATGTCAAATAATGGCCGATATATCGGTCGGGCTCTAGTCATGATCACCTTTGTTAGGTGTTTTGCAGCTGAATGTTAGTCGCTAAGACTCACAGGATTGCTGACCAACATTTGCTGGTTACTGGCCACAGCAGAGAGCCATATGACAGTAAAGACAGAACTTAAGATGAAGGAGAGGAACATGTTCTTATGGATGGAGATCCTCTGGCAGCTAAGACTCCTGAGAGAGAGAGAGAGAGAGGGGGGGGGGGGGGGGGGGGAAGAAGTGAGACCACACAGAAACACTATCTATCTATCTATCTATCTACCGTATATACGTTTTATGCCCAAGGCACACCAATGGCCAAGTCAACATATCAAAATAACTCTTATCACTCTGTGAATGATTATTTCTAATACCAAATAAAACATGTAACCACCCTATTTCATACTATCATTTTCATACTTTGAAAATAGCTGATCTACAAGCTCAAAACACATGTCACATCGCAAATGTCCAGAGGTTCACGTTATCTCTGATTTGTGACAAGGACACAATCCCTACCCTGCCAGCTTTGAACCCGGTGGTTGTGTTCCTTCCTTGGAGGGTGAGTGGCTAAGTGGCTTACATCTACACCACACAGATGTGTGGTCTGTGGTGTACCTCTACACCACCCACATGAGTGGCTTACATCTACACCACACAGATGTGTGGTCTGTGGTGTACCTCTACACCACCCACATGAGTGGCTCACCTCTAGTTGTGACAGTGGCACACAAATGTGTGGATAGACAGAAGATTGTGTTGGATATTACTGGATTACATTGGAATATATATATTTTCATTGGAATCATTCAAGGAACTTTAAAGGAACAAAGATCAGGGTTTGATATGTTTCTTTTTATTTGTAAAGTCAATACACTGACTGATTAATTATTTGAATTGAATGATGAATTTGTTAGTTTTGGGTTATATAAAATATTGCAAATTTAATTACAGTTTAAAGAATGACTGATGCAGGTACGGGACCTTTATTTCTTTAATATAACTCATTAAAAGTCCTTACCAGGTGACAAATAAATTATCAGAAAATGCATCCATGAAAATTTCACACCAAACAATGAATTTGGTGATGCCTGATTTAAACAGGTTGATGCTTTTATTCACAGTGAAACATCTACCTCAATAAATCACGTTTTATCGCCGCGTAATATTCGGGTGCCCAGTGGCTGTACTCGTGAGTCATGACACAAACGGCAGTTTAAATTATTTAATCAATACATTTGGGGGGGGGGGCTTTTTATGCCTTTATTTTAGAGAGGGATAGGGAAAGTAGTCTGACAGGAAATGGGGAGAGAGATGGGGGGGTGACACGCAGCAAAGGTCGTCGGACCCGAGTCGAACTCGCGACATGCTGTCAGGCTGGCATTGCAGCCTAGGGTGCCTGGATCATCACGCTACAGCCCAGGCCAACATGTTTGGTTCTTAAGAAGCAATATAATGGCTGAACAAAAGCCTCCAACTCACTTGAAGTAGGAGAAGATGAGTAGAGAGATGATGAGGGACACGATGGACAGAGCTTGTCCCACCATGGCCAGATAGTACAGACTGTAGGCAAACTGCAGAGACACACAGAGACGATAGGGACAACTGACAAACAGACATCTGCATCATCAGCATAAAATACACCAAAGAAGAATTTGTGGTCAAATGAGAACAAAATTTCACAATAAACCAGTACACATCAATCAGTGCTACAGTATATGCATTTTATAAATGTGGCCATTGCAGAAGTGTTTTGCGCATCTAACCCCCCACCCTTATAGAGACAATGCACATACTGTACAGTATAACTCGGTGTCATCCAATGTTTTATTTAGTTGAATATATCATTATGTGAACATGGAGCATCCTACCAATAAACTGATTGTGATTCAGGTTTACCTTACGTTTTTCTTTGGTGTAGGCCTCACACTGGGTGTAGTTGGACCACACTCTGTTGCTCTCTGGGTGGTGGAACCACTGACCATCAGGATTGCACACTTTTGTCACCTTTTCTGTGGAGAAGATGGGGACACTTTTCAACTTCCACTTAACCACTTAAAACCTTATAATGTTCTTAGTTGCGCGTGCTTGTGTGTGTGTGTGCGTGCATGCATGCGTGTGCGCGTGTGTGCGTGCGCGTGCGTAATGACTTCACCTTCGGGGTCAAAATCTTGAAAGTATCCAGGACACATTTGCATGACAGTTCCTGGAGCAGCGTCCCCCCAGCACAGCCAACCATCCCATGTACGGTTGCAGAATGTTCCTGCAGGGGGCAGCAGTACACCCAGTAATCAGGGAATCACATTATTACACTTAAGACACTGGAGAAAGACAGAGAGAGATGGAGAGAAACAGACCTGCAGAAAAGGGGGTATGGGAGGCCTTTCAGGTAGGAACTGCTTGAAAGATGAGGGTATGTAGTGCGGGGGGGGGGGGGGGGGGCGGGGGGGCAAGCGTACAAATGGGACTTTTTTCTAGCTAAACACTTGAACCCCAGTGTCCCTATTATGGGGGGAACATTCGGCAAAAATAGCAGATCTACAGGCTCACATAGAGTGAAAAAAGAGTGTACCTAATACAGTTGCAACTCGGGTTTAAGTGGTACGAAATACTGCATAAGCAGCTGAATCTCAGACTTTGCCTGTCGGTGCTAAGCACAAAATATTGAGTCAGAATTCATGTATACTCATATCCCACCAGTATAGGTATTAATTTGCACTTGAGCCAGTCACTTGACTCTCAATTACTAGAGTTAGAACGTGTCAATTACTGACAATTTTTATATGGTCAAAGACTCTTTATAATGCATAGCACAGGCATACCAACAGGCTGAAAGGTTTACAGCAGACTAGTTTAAAACGCAGGCCTACTGTACCTGCATTTGACTAGAAATTGAGGAGAGTCATTCATAGCTGGCTCTCCTCGGGTCAAGGGAGGAAAGAAACTAGTCTGCTACTTTAGAGCTACTTTTGTCATTTTACCTGCATAGTTTTTTGATTTATCTGCCAATTTCAGAAAAGAGATTTAATGTAGAGGGGGGAAAGGAGGGGACTGTATAGATCCCTGGGGAGCCCCGGTCAACTGAAGTATATGGGGTTTAAGTGGTCAAGCAGTATTGCTTTTGCCTTTTGGGTCCATCACATATTATACAGTAGGCTACATTTGAGAATCATAAGAATTATCCATTGAAAATATGGCATAGTTAACAACTGTCCTGCTTTAACACAGCTGTCCAGCTTGAATTCAAACAAAGCATGTCAACAATACTCGGAAACCTGGCAGTGGCACGTTGTGCTGTGGCATGTTGGGAAATAGAGCACAAAATAACATTTCAAAGGCAGTTATTTACTGAGCAGCAGAAACGAGACAAAGAACATGCTTCCCTTCTTTCAGAGCAGAGAAAAACTCACTTCCTGTGTGTGTGTGTCTCTCTCTCTCTCTCTCTCTCTCTCTCTCTCTCTCTCTCTCTCTCTCTCTCTCTCTCTCTCTGCCTCTGTCTTCATCTCTCTGAATGAGTATGATGCATTGTATACTGTATGTACCTGAAGGTTCTATTTGTGTGTTATATATTCATATGGCAAATGTTACTCCCACTTTTGCATTCAGGTCTGCCTGCTCTCTGTGCAAATACATATTTGGCATACTATTGTCTGTGAGTGTGTATGAAAGAGAGAGAAACAGACAGACAGACAGACAGACAGACAGACAGACAGACAGACAGACAGAGAGGAGAGACAAAGAGAATAATGAGAGATAGAGATAGACAGACAGAAACAGAAGCCCTATGTACAGTACTTTGTCTAGTTTTGAGCCTGGAGATCTGCTATTTTTTTATTTTTTTATTTCCATTTTTGAAATTCTTAGAAAAATAAAAAGGTATAATGACATGTCAGGTTTATACGCCTCTCAATGCAAGGCACTGTGAGCTTAGGTAATATTTGACAATTTGGCCAATGTTTGACCATTTCTATAGTATAGTTTGTTACTTTTGACGTAGCAAAGTCTTATTATTTGTTTTTTGTTTTTTCATTTTAGAAAATGTCTTAAAAGTCCTTAAATTGACACTTTAGAGATGTGCAGATACCCTGTGTATACACTTATACTGTATGTTGGTTTGTGTTGAGTGAGAAAACAATGTTGCACATTAAGCAAATCATCTGGGGACCCACCCTGGGGGGTCCCCAGATGATTTGCTTAATGTGCCAGTTTGGGAACCATTGCTCTAGTGAACGGGACCTACTGTACATCATTTATGGATTGGACGTGAAGAAAAACAACATCCGGTCGTGATTTGTATTCCCTGATGGCAGAGGGGACAGAAATAGCCTGCATGGAATTGTACTCTGCAGTATGAGGGTGTACGTCGCTTGCCAGAAAGAACAAATCTACAAGCTAGCAAAGCATTGCAGATCTTGTAGATCTGTTCTTCAGCAAGCGTTGGGAGTATAAATTAACTTAAACTAGACCATACCCGGTGAAGGGCGCAGACGAAAGTCGTTGCAAACGTTGGGTTAATGCACGTCCTGTCGCGCGGTTTCCCCCCCCCCCCCCCCCCCCCGGTCGCTCCCGTCGCGGCAAGAGCCATATGAAATCCGTTTTATTTTTTTCCCAAATTCTGTTTTTTCCATTTTAATATTTCTGAATTCTGTATTTTGCTTTTTATGCTCATTTTTACCATAAAAACAGTGTCTGGTAAGTGGAAATGAATAAATGTTCAAGATATAACAGTCCATACATGTCTCTGAAAGAAATCTACACAATTCCAAATCTTTAATATTTGCAAATGATATGCAAACATAGAACAGTATATAAGTACATTAAATAGCACCAATATAGGCTTGCTATTTTAATATAGCAAAATATAAATATAAAAACGGATATATAAATACTATGTTGTTATAGTTCTATATATATATATATATATATATATATATATATATATAAAATAGCAAAATAGGCGTGCTATTTTCTGTTGCCCTGCAGCAGGCTTGAGTATATTTTTTGATGGCATTTTACACCACTAACAACATTAATCAGAGAATCACACGTCTTTGTCACAACTCGTGTTTTGTCTTTTTGTAGTTTTATTTTTAACCAACACAGTACAAAGTACTGGACACACAGATGACACACAGGTCATAGATGACACAGGTCATAAACCTGGAAATACAGGAAAATAAACATTGTATTACCATATATTCATAGCATATATGATTCACAATTAAACAGCAGGTAATGTAGCACAGTCTATCACAGTAGAACCGAAATAGCTGAAAATGACTACAATACCCATGAGGCATTCTGAACCATGAGCCAACAACGCGTCGCCCCAGCTACCATTAAGTTACAGTGTCCAAGTTACAATACACAAAATACACCAAAATAATACTTTTCAATGGACTACTTGGGTAGCACTGATAATATTAACCACAGTAAGGTTCATAAAGTTTGTTGATGAAATGTTTACATTGTTGATTAAGTCACGATGACGACGTTAGCATTAGCCGCATGCTAGCGCCAAACGTCCGTTAGCTTAGCATCACGCTAACGGCTCATATTAAGTTGGTTTGGCTAATAAACATTAATCCCAACTAACGCCAACACAGTAATGGATGTAAACATACACAGACATGCTTTGGACATTATTATCAGGCTATGTATGTAGTCAGCCTGTGGCCATGTTTCCCATTCAACCCGGAAAAAAACCCTACGTCCGCTGCCACTACTGCTCCCGGTTTGGCTACAATGGGAAACATGGCCACAGGCTGACTAAATAAGCGATTTAAACGGGTAGTTTCGCTGGCGACCTAAAATATTATGCAGGCGACCAAACCTTAAACATCCGTGCGGTTTAGAATCTACCATTAGTTTTGGGATACGATGTATACAAAAGGGTAAACAGCGGAGCCTTGGCGGACGTTCGCCCGATCCTGGAAGAGAACGACATAGAACCGTTCTTTATGGAGCTAATGTGCATCGTGTGTGGGGAAACAAATCTGGAGTGTTTACTTTCCACAGCAGAGAGTGGGCGGGGTCTATGGTGTAGCGTCGGCGTCGGTGTTGCCATGTCCGCCGATTGTAAGCGCTTTAGGGCCAATGTTGGTGTTATAGGGTTCGTTTGGTTTGGCCTCGTTTTCATAGACCTCGCTGCTTGTTTCTCTCGCGAAACCTGGCACACAACGACGCATGCGCAGTTTGATCAAGAGTCCACCCTACCACCAACCACCACCACCACCGTGAGCTTACTAGAATTATAATAGGATTAGTTTCAAGTCCCAGGAGACTGATGAAGAGTTTTCAGTCTGGGACGGAGAGCTGGGCCATTCAAATGTTATCACCATTTTTATGGGTCAAACATTAATAAGCCATTGTGTAATTTCTTCTCTACACTTCCTTAATGGCACAATTAAACAATGTATTTCCATGTACTTTATATGTATTTTATGTACTGAAATCAGATATGGGAATAACTGTTTAAGTAGTCACTTTTTTTTTAAAGCATTGAGCTTTTTCCCTGAAATGATGCCTCTGCCCATAGTTCCCATTGAGAGGTCATGTCCTTAGTATTGTTTTCTCAGGATTTTGACTTGAGTCACAGTTCCTCCTATTTTGCCTACACTTCCCATGAATCTTTAACCGTTGTTGTAAGTATGAGGGAGACCTAAGCTTGCGCGTTTGGCTGGCGAGGCTCAACAATACAAACATTTTCATCTAAAGCTTGCATTAAGCATGCCTCATAAACATTCCTTTCCTGTAATCACAGCCTGTTGCTGTTTGTTTGTCTTTTCATTAAACATTCAGCCATGCTGAATTATTAATACTTCAGTTTTAACCGAGGGAGTGATGGATCTTTGCTAAACTCGTATGTCACCATAGTAACTGGGCTAAATATTGGTTTAATATTGTTTGACTATCATACTAGGCTAATTACCAAAACTATAAATGAAATAATGTGTTTTTATTTTCTTGATTAATGCAACAGTCATCAATGTTAGAGTTTAGATTTATTGCTTTGAGCATATAAGGGAATAGGCCAGATAGTTCATTAAGCTATCTAGTGATTATGTGCTGGTTATTAAGCACTACATTGTTCGTTTTCTGTTTCTAGACCACACGCAAGCACACACAGAAATGGAGTGGGGTTTGGAATAACTGTCCCAAGTGATTATTGTTGTTTTCAAATTAAATTGAACTAAAATAAAATGCATAGATTTATACTGTAATCTCTTAGGGTCCGGGAATCATGACCTCAGTATCTCTACAATCGTGGCTACGGCCCTGAATGCAACGCAACGTCAACACTTCCTGTCATGCTCCAAGTTACCTAGACTCTTCTCCCTCCTAGCCCCCAAACTGTGGAATGACATCTGTGCTAAATGTTTAAATTGTAAATTGTGTTAACATACGTAGAACGTAGCTCCCTGGATCTGAGTGGCTGCGTCCACAGAAAGCATTTTTTGAACTAGTAAAGATGTGCCAAGAGTGCATCTTTAGTAGATCTACAATGGCACAAAATACCCGACAAGCTCACAACACCTGTGACGTGTGAGCTTGTAGATCGGCTATTTTCGTTATTCGTCGTACAACAAAGCATATTAAGTGGTTAAATGATGTGGTTATTAAGTAGTTAATCAAGTCATACTAATGGAAATAACATTGCATTTAAATCTGTATATGAATATTACATACTAGATCTGTATGTATCAAATCTAAATATTGTATCTGTACATAAATCTGTAGTATTCAGGGCTTAAGTGGTCATACTATTGAAATATCCTTGTATGTAAATGCTTATTCTCACCTTCTTGTGAGCGTGGGGGGTCGTGGATTATCTTTAGGTAACACTCAAACTGAGCAGCTAGGATCTGTTCTCGGGAACGCCCCAGAAAACTGGACACGTTGTCACTGGATTCGTCCATCATGATCCCCACATCGTCTCCCTGGGAAACCTGGGTAATGGAGTTGCACGTTCTTTGACCTTATTGTTGTTACAGGGGTAAGTAACTACAATTCGCTGAGACAGATAATTACTCGGAAATACACACACACACACACACACACACACACACACACACACACACACACACACACACACACACACACACACACACACACACACACACACACACACACACACACACACACACACACACACACACACACACACACACACACACACACACACACACCGTACTCACTGACCTCAGTGCCCAGCAGCAGTACAGCCAGGAGTGACGATGTGAAGGTCGTCCACATGATTCTGAAGTGAAACAAAGACCAACATGTCTGGTTAGCATCGTCTAATACTGGCACTGTAGACGCACTGTAACAACAGACACGGGTTGAGATAGAAGAGATAACAGAACCTGATCGGCGGAGAGAGAGAAAGAGAGGGAGGATGACCTGAAGCTAGGGGGGGGGGGGGGGGGTTTGCTAGGTAGGATGGAGAGGATATCCGTACCTTTTGATATCTGAGTCATTTATTTATATGGCCAGTGCGGATATGCTTTATTCCTGCTTCTGGACAGACTGAATTAAATGCATGCATTATATTTTTGGGAAATGTAGATGGTATGATATGTTTGATGTTTATGTTTCAAAATATCGCACTTTAACAGTTTATTTTGGGCAGGTTTTCAAGAATTTATTTTATTATTATTTTATTACTTTTTAAATTCCAAAATAGCTAAAATAGCTGATCTACACAGGCGCACACCATTTTGGTTATTTGTCACATGACAAAGTATAGGGTGGTTAAGCTTAAGTGGAAAAGAAAATGCCCGTTCCCCAAATGGAACCCAGGTTATAAAGCTCGTAGTTTCCAAGTGGACTTAGAAATGCAGATCTGAGTAGAGTACCAGCCCGCTGTGGAACCACACCTGCTACAAAAGGTGAATACTTTACTGTTTGCTCGCTCCATATGTTGAGTGATAAAAGGGTGCATTTAATTGACATTTAATGAATTGTGCCCAGAGTGCAAACTAATATAGCATTTATTATAGGCCTACTAGAGGTTCGGGGCCGATATGCGCCCTCACACCTATATTGCACCGCCGATCCAACCAATATGCCCATATGTAGAGATCTCTGCATCTGTCGGCCCTACCCCTTTAATGCCCAAATATGGAGATCCCTGATGTCATTAGTAAATGCCCATATATGGGTATGCCCCCTTTTTTGCCCATATATGGAGCTGACTGATTTGTTTGCGCCTGATGCCATGATGACACATTGAAAAGGTCACAGGAGGTCAAAGGTGACAGGAGCAGCCAGGGCTTAACGAGAATTAGTGGGTATACAGTATTTGTAGTAAGTAGGTAAGTAGGCAGCAACATATGCGATTTATTTATTTATTTGTATTCATAAATTAAGCAGTCCATTAATTAGCCTGATTGCTTGTGGTTCCATCTAAGTCCTTTTCATAACTTCTCAGTCATGTGAACGCTGGGAAAAAACATACTGTATAACATTGAGGAGAGGAGCATGAGAAGCAAAGATATGGAGGTATTTCCTTGGCCTACTGGCTGCGTGCACAACAAATTTGGCACTGATTGGTCCAGCGGATTGGTTTGCGGGATTAGTCTCGGACAGTCACACACCCACAGACACACTCACAGACAAATGCTTTTCAACTCATAAACGTGTTGCAACAGGTTTGCAGATAGGGCTGTCACGATTATGAAATTGTACATGACGATTAATTGTCACACAAATGATTGCAATTAACGATTTAATTGTGTTTTTGTTGTTGAACACTGCAACATATGAATAAAAAAATACATTTCTGTTTGGCTTTTAGGCTTTGAAGTTGCACAGGGCAGAAATGACAAATAATCTAAATATACGAAGAAATGACTGACATATTTAATAACCTCATACTTTCAAAAAAACATTGATAGTGGAAATAGCCGATCTACAAGCTCACAAGGCATCGCATCGCGTTGTGAGCTTGTAGATCTATTTCCACTATTCTTGAAAATGTTTGAAACTATATAAAAAATGTCAACATGGAAACGATTACTGTATGTCGATTGTGCGAAATAATTGCGATTATCTCAAATAAATGTGATTATGTGATAATTGTGACAGGCCTAATTGCAGTAGAAAATACCATGGTAGAACTATAGCAGTAACTGATAGGTTGTACTGTAAGTAGGCCTGCTCTATGCAAGACCTAAATGGAGTGTGTGTGTGTGTGTGTGTGTGTGTGTGTGTGCGTGCGTGCGTGCGTGCGTGCGTGCGTGCGTGCGTGCGTGCGTGCGTGCGTGCGTGCGTGCGTGCGTGCGTGCGTGCGTGCGTGTGTGCGTGCGTGCGCGTGTCCATGCGTGTGTTTATGTGACAGTGTGTTTTCTCAAGAAGGACAGGAAGTTCACCCTTCAACAGAGGGTCATGGCACCACAGTCACTCCTCTGCTGACACAGAGGCATGCATCCATTATCACAGTGGGCGGTGCAGGGCCGGATTAACCCTTTGTGGTTCCTGTGATGTCATCCCAGTCAGCTTGTAAACACTACGGCGGCCCATTTGGGACAAAAACACTGTGGCTAGGTTTCTGTCAATATGAACGTCAGATCTCAACAAAAATATATATATATATAAAATCATGATAAAAATACGCGATCTAGCGCACAGACCCTCCGCTCGAGTTTTTAGCTGCGGTGGACTCGGGATGGAGTTATGAACATTTTCTACTATACCACTCGTCCTAGGACATAATGACATCATATAAAGGTAAGAAAAGGCTAGTCCGAAATTCTCCTTTAACTATTTTCTCAACTTCTTTCTCCTCTTTGATTTTTCTTTTTTGTCTTTCTCATCAAAGACAAAATTCAACAAACTCCAAATTTAATTATCATAAAAATACAGGTATTTTTCGGCCCCAAAACATCAATTACTTCACTTGTACAGCAAAACGTGTTAAAAATCCAATTGAGAAAGCTGAATAGAAATTGAAATTCAGATAAATCTACAGTCTTTCACTTCATGAAGATTCTTCGGGAGTGAAAAGCCACAGTAGTGAACAGTGTGATAGCGAGGCATTTGGCAAGAACGTCGCAACATATAACTAAGTGAAAGTTGCCCCTTTGTGTTTCAACAATATTATTGGTTGGCTCTGTAGTCATCAACAGTATCCTACTGTCTATTAAAACTGGCTTCCTCTGCTACGCCTGGCAGTCAAAACCACAACAAGTTCGAATCCCAGATAATATTTGCAGGCTGTGCTTTAAGTCTGAAAAGGACAATACTTCAGAGAATCTTGACAATATTTAGACATCAGAGGAAGAGTGTAAGCTGAAGGAAAATGCAACTAAGTGAGAACGAAAAGGCCAACAAACCTTTTTCACCTTCCTTCTCCTTCTTTCCTCCCATTCCTTTTCTCTCCTTTCTTTTTCTTTCTGTCTTTCACTCCGTTACATTAATTCTTCATTTTGTTATTATCTCTAGGCACTCTAGAGGCCTCTAGACGCCTGGTTGTCTCTCTAGACGCCTGGTTGTCTCAGGGAAGTATAGCTTTTTAGCAGCCTACTGCCAGTGGCTCTGTGGCTACGAAACCACTTGCCACGTGGTTACATCTGGAACAGTCCATGGACTAATGCCTATCTGTCTCTGAGTCATTGGCATACTCTGGGTCATGTGAACGCTAGGAAAAACATAATGTATACAGAGAGAATGAACATGAGAAGCAAAGATATTGAGGCTGACATTGGACAATAGGCTAATGTCAGCCTAATTCATCTACCGTAATTCATCTAACTAATTCATATACCGTAACTCTCAAACATGATTTGTCAACACACAAAAACATTTCTATTCAATGTAATAATCGACACGCGCATTTGCTATATTTAAGTCACAAGGATGGAACATCGGGACAACTTCAATGCTTGGTTGGCCCCACACACACACACACACACACACACACACACACACACACACACACACACACACACACACACACACACACACACACACACACACACACACACACACACACACACACACACACACACACACACACACACACACCTACAAGGAACAATGTCAATGTCGATGTCAAAAAATGACTGCCTTTCACACAGAAAGGATACCCTGACACCAGGATAAATTATACAATGGAAACATCACATCTCCCAGTCACAGAGTTTAGGGACAGATTAAGGGTGAGGAGGAGGCCCCTGGGCACAGCATTCATGGAGATTCCCTCCGCCACCATAAATGCCCCCGCCCCTGCCCCCGCCCACCCAATTACATTCTCACATGACATACAGCAATGATTTTTTACTGTGCCATTTTTAAGTCAGCCCAAAGCTCACTACTGTATTTATATTTGAACTGACAATCTAGAAATCCAACAAATACTTCTTTCATTGTCACAAGCTATAAGGGATAAAGGGATTTTAGCGCTTAGGAGATTTTCACTGAAACCTTCTCAATTTTGTCCATTCATAAATAAAACGCTAGTTTCAATAGTTTTCATTCTCGTTTTCACTGTTGATAAATCTGCACACAGTATATTAATTCATATATTAATTGGTGATAAATGTATTTTCATTCATATTTTCCACCGTTCATAGGCTGTACATTTTTTATATTTATTGAGAGACTGTACATTATGTTAAATCGTTCATTCAGAGATCCAGTGCAGATGTCTATTTTATTTGTATTCTTATTTATCGTGGTTTGGTTGTTGACCTTTTGTCTTCCTGTGTTTCACTCTTACTGTTGCTGCTATGACACCTGTATCTTCCCACGGGGATCAATAAAGGTTTTGTTTTGTAGTCTGTCTGCTGACAAATGCAATGGATTCCTATTCAGGACATCCAAAACTGTCCCTCAGGGGTATGGGAACGAAAAGAGAACAAAAACGATATTATGTAAGTGAAACATCTGACAGTATTTCCCTATAGCTTATAAGATATCAATGTGCTTTTTTTCTTGTAATGTTTTCCTAAACACTACATGGATTAAAATGTGTTGAGATCCCATTGAGGCCTCGGGACTCTGACTTTGAAGGGCATCCCTGCGGAATATGGGAACGTAACAGAGGACCTCAATGGAAATAAACTCTCCATCGTTTTTGTTTTATCCTTTTGACAGATATCATGTACACAAATATGGTAATTTATTTGCACTTGCTGACAATACAAACATAAAAAAGAGTGACAGTTACAGTAAACACACAACAAATATTTTTTCTCTGTAACTTTCTATAGCGGACTGAGCAAATCTTGAACTAGGCTCTTTAGAGACACATTACTTCAATGTTTAATGATACAATTAAACAATTGTACTGATGGAACCTCCCTATTGTTGTCCAATGTCCAAAATGCCCAGCCCTGACTCATTAATACACAGAAGGTATACTGTAGTTATTTTTTTTTAGCTTTTCTGCCTTTATTCAGATAGTACAATGATAGAGTGACAGGAAACAAGGAGAGAAAGACGGGGAGTGACACGCAGCAAAGGTTGTCGGGCTCAGGAATCGAACCCACAACGCGCATTAGAGCCTATGTTGTATGTGCCTTAACCGGTATAGTTCTTTTTTTTTTTTGCTACTTATTGTTTTTATTGTTATCATCATGAGACAACACAATTATACATAGACAGCAACAACAAAATAATAAGAAAAGTAAAGCAAAACAAAAGACATACAGTTAATAAAATAAAATAAAAATCAGGAGTAAAAGAGAAATATACAAACATCAAAGAACAGAAGAATGTACAATACGTATCCTCACACCTACACTTGTATCACATTATATAAATATCCACACACATACCGCACATTCAGGCTATCAAAATACACACAATACAAATCTCTTTATAAAAATTATAATCTTATCATAACTCAATGCGTGCAAAAGGCGTCCACTTTTTGGTAAATTGCTCGTTTTGTAGCCTCAACAAATAAGTGATTCTTTCCATATCTCTAATCTCTTTGACTTTATTCAACCATTGCTCGGGGGTCGGAGGGAGCAGACTCAACCAATTGATTGTGATGCATTTTTTGGCTGCTGTTAACAGTATCTGAAGGAGGTAAATATTCTTCCTGCCTTCGAAACCCGTCGGCACAATTCCTAGAATAGCCGTCTTGAAATCTTGTGGTATTGAGTATCAAAGACTTTATTAATATCGCTGAATACTACATTCCAAAACTGCCGTACTTTAGGACATGCCCAAAAGATATGTGAATGGTCATCGACCTGCTCACCACATCTCCTCCAGCCCGGTATAGTTCTTATTAACCAAATAATAATACACTGAAACATACTGTATGAGTAAATCAATTTATTTTACTGAGACTGGCCAGCCCCTTGATCTTTATTTCTCTTTTCTGTTTATTCTGGAGTTGAATTGTTTAGTACAGTGGTTCTCAAACATTTTCATGTCAAGGACCCCCAGTGGGCTCCCCCATTTGAAAATATTCTATGTCAGGGACCTCCGTAATCTTTGTTTATAGATCAATTTAGTTCAGAATTCTACACTGTCTAATACTGTAGGTGGAGAATGAAACCTAAAGTCTGAATGAGATCGTATTATTGTATTCTAAAACATTCTCATTGGGCTAACTTCTAATTGGTGAAATAACAGTGAAAATAAACTGTTCCTCATTTTTCTGGGGACCCCCCTCAAGGACCCTTGGGGTTTCCCGGACACCACTTTAAGAACCAATGTTTATTTTAATAAACACTAAACCACCAGTGGTCCAATGGTCTAGTGTTGATATTTATTTATACATAATACTATCTGTATTGCTCTTAACCCTTTTGACTTCTGAAAAGACAACATTTTCCTCTGGGGTAAGAGATGGTATCTTATTTAATTTATCATCGTGTGTGTGTGTGTGTGTGTGTGTGTGTGTGTGTGTGTGTGCGTGTGTGTGTGTGTGTGTGTGTGTGTGTGTGTGTGTGTGTGTGTGTGTGTGTGTGTGTGTGTGTGCGCGCGTGCGCATGCGCATCCGTGCTCGTGAGTAGCTAATCCCGCAAACCACTGGACTGGTGAAATATTGCCCAAATTTGGAACCATACGTTATAGATAGGTCATAGACGACTGACGCCATTAGACGACTGACGTCATTATATGACTGATGTCACCGGCTGGTCAGATCCAAATCATTTCCTAGTTTACATTTTTGTAATTTCTAGTGCCAGCCAATTATTTTTTACCCCCTTTTTCTCCCCAATTTAGTCATTGTGCCACTCCCCACACACATTTCTGTGTTGTCACTGCTGCTGTATCCTCCTGACTCAGCTGCCAGTGAGGAGCCCCCACCGGGAGGACGTAGAGCCTTCGTCCTACTCCTCCCGGCCAACACTCCCTGCTGACAGGTGCCGCCCAAGCCCGTAGGAGTACGTGCAATGATCAATATCACCCTCCCCGCCCGGCTTCCCATCCCCGAACATGGGCCAATTGTGTTCGCATAGACGCCCGACAAAGCCGGATGCACCACGGTGGATTCGAACCCACAACCCCCGTGGTGGTGGGCAGGGACTCTGCGCCACCCGAGCGCCTATTTTCCTTTTTTTCTCAATAATTTACTCATTTATTTATTCTTGTGCTCAAAATAAGAGGTACAGCTCATTCCAGATTATTAAACCAAACTAAACAAATGATAAATCCCCCAGACAGAGAGAAGGGAATTATTTTGGAGGTGCATCTGTATCTCCTGGTTCCGCAGCAGGTTCGGGCCGTCTGATGATGCAAAGTTATATCCGCTCTAGACCGGATCAAAAAACCTAAAAAGTTGATCCCAGTCATTTACTGAGGTTGTGTGGTGTGTGGAGATGCAGATGTTCCTTCAGATCATCTAACCGACTGAAACTCTTGTCACATAGTTTACAGTGGAAAGATTTTTCTCCAGTGTGGACTGTGGACAAGATGTTGTCTCTTCAGACCTTCTAGCTGACTTAAACTCTTGTCACACTCACACTGATTACATGGAAAAGTATTTTTCCAGTGTGGATATGTTGGTTAGAATTCTCAAATTCTGCCCGAACCCGACCCTGCCTGACGTTTTCGAGCCGGGCTGGGCCAAAAATGTATGCTAATTCTCTCACTCTGCTATAATTTAAGCCACAACCTCTTTATAATTTGAGCCACCGCCGTTTTGTTTTCCTTCAGATTTTTTTGGTTTTCTGGCCTAAAATTATGGTAACTGTTCGGGCCGGCCCTTAATTTTCAGGCCCGTTGAGAACTCTAAGCTGGTGTCTCTTCAGGTGTGATGAATTGAATACACAGGATCTTTTAGCATTATTGTATAACTGTACCTCTGTACTTTTTGTAAACTGTTAATAAAGTGTTCAATCAAAACCTAACTACATTTTCCTAATGCTAAATTTTTCTAATGCTTGATTACAGTGGAAAGGTAATTCTGTGACACTGTTTGGAGATGTGAGTTTTCCTTCCTGTGTTAAGTCAGCTGCTGGTCTTGGTCTTGTTTCTCCTTGTTTCTGGACAAGGCTGCTGGGGACCGGGAATCGAACCTGGGACCTTCTTACCAGTCGGCCCGGCTCTCTACCCAGTCAGCTATGGCTGCCCAGCATGAACTGTAACGCGGACCGAATCATGGACCGAGTGTAGTCTGTTGGAGCTGAAAGATGTGTCCTTGTGCCAGGTGTTCAGTAAGAACAGAACCAATGATTTTGGACCTTACACGATCCAGGAATGGTTAATGTGTAGATTGCCAGCTGAAAACATGTTTGTTTTGGTATTTATTGTACAGAAAGCAATGCTGGCATTTACTGAGGCTGCTGTCCTCTGCCACGTCCAAAGCCACCCCTGAACTGAAACTCTGCGGCTGCTCCAGCTCCTGCCTCTGCTTTCTTGTCAGCACCAGGGGGTGCTGCAGAGCGCCGGTATGTGTCTCTGTCAGCCTCTCCACGGTTAAAAAAGCGGGCAGGTCTCTCTCCTCCCTCCACACCCCTGGGCTTGGGCCTTGCAGTCTCGAGGCGATTCTGGCGACGCAGTGTGGCGGGTACAATCTCGGGGGGGAGGTGGAGGAAGTCTCTCAGGTACTGGATACCCTCATCGTTGAGGTACCAGTAAAAATGGCGGAAGGCAAATGTCTCCTTGATATACCCACGTGACTTCAAGGACTGCATTGTTTTCATCACATGAAGGTTGGGCACATTCTTGTCAGCCAGATCGGGATGCTTGGCCAGATGGATATCCTTCTTAGCAACTATTACCCCATCTTTAAAGAGGAGCTCATAGATTGCTTTGCGGTTCTCCTTGGGCATCAACATTTTCCTACTTGGTATGAGATTCGGTTTGTCTTACAATCTCTGCTCGAATGCTGAATGTCTGATGATGAAGACTGAATTATCGTTCTTGAAGACTAGGAAACTCGCTTGGTATTTCACTCGATACTGCCCGTTGTACTTTGTGTGGTCCTCTTTAAGCTGAGATACCGCCACGCTTGTGTCATCAGTAGGACATCAGTCGTGCCCAAATATGGAGTTACTACATGTCAGTCGTGCCCAAATATGGAGTTGGATGTCAGTTGTGCCCAAATATGGAGGCCCATCGCCCATGGTGTTAGACTGCATGGCCCCCAGGTACTACGATCGGAAATAATGGGTAACCATGAGAACCTGAAATCAACGAACAAGGACGTCTATAATTTGAGCCACCGCCTACTGCCGTTTGTTTTTTGTTTTTTGGGGGCCTAAAATTGTGGTAACTGTTCGGGCCGGCCATCATTTTTACCATATATTTTTTTTACCATAAAGTAAACAGTTACCATACTTTTACCATAAAGTTACCATAATTTTAGGCCCTAAGTGGGCCCAGTTAGGGCCTTATTTTTTTAGGCTGTCGTGCACAGGATCATAAATTAGTCTTGAACCTGCCTGGTCTTCAAACCGCTGTCCTTGGTGGTTGTGACATCATCCTTGTTCGTATGGTTTACAGCCTTATAGTGACCTGAAAATTTGAATGCCATAGACCATAAACATGCCAGGCTGGTGCTTGTCTACGAAATGCATCATGGGAATTATAAAGAAATAAGCGGGATGGTCTCTCTCCTGCCTCCACACCCCTGGGCTTGGGCCTTGCGGTCTCGGGGCAATTCTCGTGGGGGAGGTGGAGGAAGTCTCTCAGGTACTGGATACCCTCATCGGTGAGGTACCAGTTAAACTGGCGCCAGGCAACTGTCTCCTTGACATACCCACGTGACTTCAAGGACTGCATTGTTTTCATCACATGAAGGTTGGGCATATTCTTGTGATCCAGATCGGGATGCTTGGCCAGATGGATATCCTTCTTAGCAACTATTATCCCGTCTTTAAAGAGGAGCTCATAGATTGCTTTGCGGTTTTCCTTGGGCATCAACATTTTCCTACTTAGTATGAGACTCGGCTTGTCTTACAATCTGATGAAGAATGAATTATCGTTCTTTAAGACTAGGAAACTTGCTTGGTATTTCACTCTGCTTAAGCTGAGGTACCTCCACGCTTGTCATCAGTAGGACATCAGTCGTGCCCAAATATGGAGTTATATGTCAGTCGTGCCCAAATATGGAGTTGCATGTCAGTTGTGCCCAAATATGGAGGGGCCATGGTGTTAGACAGCATGGCCCCCAGGTACTACGATCGGAAATAATGGGTAACCATGGGGTACCTAACCCTAACCTGAAATCAACAAGCATGGACGTTGTGAGTTCTTTTTAACAACTAGGCCAATGCCCGTTGGGAAGGCTTGCCCCTTGCTTATGCAGTACCCTTGTAGGCATTGCCCGCACTTAGTGCAGTAACCATTATCAAAGTACCTGGACCAGAGGCCAGTCTATGATGTCATGCATTCGGAATGCATGCCCTTCCGGTATGCAATACCCGTTGTACCCTGTTGACGTCAGTATTATGACGTCATACTGATGCTCTCTGTGCTGTTGTGTGACCAGACTCCTTCATTATAAATATCATTTGTAAATTGAGACAGAGACAGTTATCGCAGAGACTGAAGGTAACTTTTTTTTTTTTTAAAGGCAGCGTCAGCTGTGGTGCGTCAATTTTTTTAGGCTGTCGTGCACAGGATCATAAATTAGCAGAGGTGGGACAAAGTCGCTATGTTGCAAGTCCAAGTCGAGTCTCAAGTCTTTGCTCTCAAGTCCCGAGTCAAGTCCAAGTCAACACAGCCAAGTCCCAAGTCAAGTCCAAGTCCTCAGCTTTTCGTTTCGAGTCCCACACAAGTCCTTAGCATTTTGGTTCGACTCCCACACAAGTCCTAACCTTTTGTTTCGAGTCCCAAACAAGTCCTAACCTTTTGTTTCGAGTCCCAAACAAGTCAAAATGTTAATTCAAGATATGTAAAGATTTACATAAATCATGAGCATTTTTCACAATTTGCATTTGTTTTAAAACAAGGGTTCTTCCAGGCCAACAGGTCAGTTCATGAAAGTCCTTGCGGTCTTGTTTCCAATGAGGGCCTGTGAGCAATTAGGGGTTAAGAGTCTTGCTCAGGGACAAATTTCATTTCATCGACACATTTGCTGACCTGGCCTGGAATCGTACCTGGGGCAACCAGAGTCCCCACCTCTGGGAAACAGAACGCAGATACTGTACTTTTAATTTCCTCCTTGAGGACAGGGTTTAAAAGGGCCATTTTTAATGAATATAATGTCATTTTGTACAATCTGTATGGTAGAGTATGTTACTACAATATAACTTATACAATCAGGGTGGTTGTATTTTGTCTCCCTGCTCTTCTATTGAGACATTTAGATAATGTCAAAGGCCATGTCTCACCTAGACACAGGATCTGACACAAATTCAGTGTATCCTCTGATCAAGCAGGCAGGCTCTATTATCACGATGGTGAAATTTCAGCACTTGCACTGGAAACCGCGTTCAAATCCGGGGTAGAAGAGGAAATGTATATAGCGCTGAAGTGGTCAATGTATGTTTTGTATTAATAACCAAAATCTACAAAGTAATTGGTACCTAAAGTTTTCAAATAATTGTAGTGGAGTAAAAGTAGGCTAATATCTGCCTCTCATATGTAGTTGAGTAGAAGTAGGTAGCTGATATATTGCACTTTTACCTTAGCGCTAGGTATACTCTTGGTTGCTTGTTTTTGCAGAAAATGCACTTAAGACTTCTGGTGATTAGTAGTTTAGTTCCCTACCTATGTTGAATGCAATTACTGTAAGTCGCTTTGGATAAAAGCGTCTGCTAAATGACTGTAATGTAGAAGTAAAAGTACTGAAAATTGCAAATACTTAAGTAAAGTACTTGAATAAATGTACTTAGTTACTTTCCACCACTGGTTATAGTTTGCACTTAGCACGCAGTAATATTAATGTGAAGTATAGGTCTTGCCTTGCATACTGCTTTTCTCGTACACCTTGTAATCTTTAAAACCGACAGCTATAACTGCTGGAGTTGACATTTTATTCCACCTGGCTTCAGTTCCAGCAGCGATGGCAGGAGTGAAGCCGGTGTGTTGTTTGTTTGGTAACGTGCAACATGAGGGCCAGCGTTGCCAAGTATCGGGAGAGAAACAAGCGAACCGACTTCCAAAAACAAGCCAAAAACAAGCCAAATTTTGTCCAAAAGTTAGGGTAAATAAGCAGCTTTGGCAACACTACACTAGGTGTCACTGACAGCCGGGATTTCTGACTAATAATAACATTATAATTGATGCACACTTTTTAAACATTTTTGGCTTGCTTAAGTGACTTGAAGTTGAAAGTGACTTGAAAAGACTTGAAAGTCAAGAGGGCTCAAGTCAAGTCAAGTCTCAAGTCTTTAGCGTTCAAGTCAAGTCAAGTCTCAAGTCTTTGGCATTCAAGTCCCAAGCAAGTCCAAGTCTATTTTTGATTTTGTCAAGCAAGTCTAAAGTCATCAAAATCGGGACTTCAAGTCAAGTCGAGTCTCGAGTCTCGAGTCCAAGTCCCCACCTCTGTAAATTAGTCTTGAACCTGCCTGGTCTTCAAACCGCTGTCCTTGGTGGTTGTGACATCATCCTTGTTCGTATGGTTTACAGCCTTATAGTGACCTGAAAATTTGAATGCCATAGACCATAAACATGCCAGGCTGGTGCTTGTCTACGAAATGCATCATGGGAATTATAAAGAAATAAGACGGTTAATAAAGCGGGAAGGTCTCTCTCCTGCCTCCACACCCCTGGGCTTGGGCCTTGCGGTCTCGGGGCAATTCTCGTGGGGGAGGTGGAGGAAGTCTCTCAGGTACTGGATACCCTCATCGGTGAGGTACCAGTTAAACTGGCGCCAGGCAACTGTCTCCTTGACATACCCACGTGACTTCAAGGACTGCATTGTTTTCATCACATGAAGGTTGGGCATATTCTTGTGATCCAGATCGGGATGCTTGGCCAGATGGATATCCTTCTTAGCAACTATTATCCCGTCTTTAAAGAGGAGCTCATAGATTGCTTTGCGGTTTTCCTTGGGCATCAACATTTTCCTACTTAGTATGAGACTCGGCTTGTCTTACAATCTGATGAAGAATGAATTATCGTTCTTTAAGACTAGGAAACTTGCTTGGTATTTCACTCTGCTTAAGCTGAGGTACCTCCACGCTTGTCATCAGTAGGACATCAGTCGTGCCCAAATATGGAGTTATATGTCAGTCGTGCCCAAATATGGAGTTGCATGTCAGTTGTGCCCAAATATGGAGGGGCCATGGTGTTAGACAGCATGGCCCCCAGGTACTACGATCGGAAATAATGGGTAACCATGGGGTACCTAACCCTAACCTGATATCAACAAGCATGGACGTTGTGAGTTCTTTTTAACAACTAGGCCAATGCCCGTTGGGAAGGCTTGCCCCTTGCTTATGCAGTACCCTTGTAGGCATTGCCCGCACTTAGTGCAGTAACCATTATCAAAGTACCTGGACCAGAGGCCAGTCTATGATGTCATGCATTCGGAATGCATGCCCTTCCGGTATGCAATACCCGTTGTACCCTGTTGACGTCAGTATTATGACGTCATACTGATGCTCTCTGTGCTGTTGTGTGACCAGACTCCTTCATAATAAATATCATTTGTAAATTGAGACAGAGACAGTTATCGCAGAGACTGAAGGTAACTTTTTTTTTTTAAAGGCAGCGTCAGCTGTGGTGCGTCAATTGTGCTCATGGTGAATCGTGCGCCGTACTCCTGCGTCCTGCGCATATGCATTCGCCGGGTGCACGAACGCGCCCTATATTGTGCGATTAATGTTGAGTGGGCCCTTTGATTTGGTGTAGCCCCATGGCCCTGAGAGACATTGATCCAGGCCTGAGAGGGACAGATACAATACAGTGTTTCTGGACAACCGCTAGTCCGACCGACTTCTCATCACTCCCTCGGGTCCTTGTTGAAGTCAAATTGTCAGATGGTTCGCGAGATATGTGGGTGACAGATATGTAGAAATTCTGTGATTCTCTCTCACGCACGCACGCACGCACGCACGCACGCACGCACGCACGCACGCACGCACGCACGCACGCACGCACGCACGCACGCACACAGATACACACACAGAAACACACACACACACACACACACACACACACACACACTCTCTCTCTCTCTCTCTCTCTCTCTCTCTCTCTCTCTCTCTCTCTCTCTTGTATTATAATCACATTGAGACAAAGTCTATATTACAAGTGTGTACTGACCAAGAAGCAGAAACATTGCACAGCTTTGCCAGACATACAATACAGTACAATACAAATAACAATAGGACATCTGTGAAACACAACGACTACGCAGAGAGCTCCAACGATAGTGAGTATTGTTAGGATTAAACAACATAGAAGGAACAATTCAAGTAAAATAAATAGATAAAAAGCTAAAAACACAACTAAATGAAAATGTAAATTACAATAGACTACTCGTACTCTCACCCCATCTCTGTCTATCTCTCTGTCTATGGTATGTCTCTCTCCCTCTCTCTCTCTCACACACAGGATAATGTGTATTAAGCCAGACGCCCCCCCCCCCCCCCCCCCCCCCCGCATGCTGGTTATACTGAGGTAATTAAAATGAGATCAGAAACAGCAGGCTGCTTAATGAGACAGAACCGTGTAATTGAAACGGAACCAGTCCCACATGTCGAATTAATATTCACTGCCACACACAATTAAATCATAGCACCATTAAAACCAGTCGCCACCAGCCAACCATTATTGAGCAAATATTTCATACTTAGATGCCCACGTAGCACATCAAATGTTCCATTAGATTTCAAATTGTCACTGTCGGGCAAAAATCTTGTACATTGCTTTTCAGAAATGTGAAAAATGAACCCATGTGTTCCAATGGATCCAATGTAGTTAGTTATCATTTAATAATACTTTTCATTGGTTCAATCCTATGGCGGGCAGACCTCTGATGTCATGCTCATGTCACCATGACTCAGCCATAACCATACAAGGAGTTCCCAATGCAGCTACGCCCAAATATGGAGTGTGATGTCTGAACTCAATGTATCGTCATGGCATCAGCAAACAAATCAGTCAGCTCCATGTTCATCCCTCTCTGGATAAAGATACATTTCCTGTGAGACATTCTCTCCCGCAGGGGACACAGAGAACGGCAGAGTTTAAAGTCAGGTCAGGTGCGCACACGCCTGCACGTACGCATGTATAGTATAGATTAGAATTTGAGATATAGACATTATGAGGAAAAGATTCAGGTTGGGGTTAGGATTAGGCATTTAGAGGTTCGGTGATTAGCGTTTAAGTTATGTCTGGTTTATCCTTAGTTGCATTTTCAGAAGTTGGTTCGCTGGCCAAATGCAGTACTCAATTTGGTGGTCCTTGACATGAAAAAGTTGGAGAACTGATCTGAGCTGGACCAACTGATCTAAAAGAAAACGTTGGGGGAGTATGTTTCCAAGACTGCAGCCGTTACACAACATAAGGCCATTTGTTTTCTTTTATTCTATATTTAGGACAATAGTGGTCCATTGAGCATACTATATGAAGGGATGAGTGTGTGTGTGTGTGTGTGTGTGTGTGTGTGTGTGTGTGTGTGTGTGTGTGTGTGTGTGTGCGTGTGCGTGTGCGTGTGCGTGTGCGTGTGCGTGTGCGTGTGCGTGTGCGTGTGCGCGTGCGCGTGCGTGTGCGTGCAAGGGATGAGTGTGAGTAAAGAACGGGGAAGGACGAAGGCTGCTCTCTTCCTCTGCTTATCCTGCAACCACTTCCTCCTCTCCTCTCTCCTTACACCCCCCCCCCCCCAAGCCCCACACACACACACAGTTTAAAAATAAGCCATTGTTACACGTACACAAAGGGACAAGGGAAGGACATTCAGAGATCTGAGGGGACACGGCTAACATCATGATGGCCTTTTGATTAGAAATGATACGGACAAAGTTTTATAGCCCACTTTCACACTTGCACTGAAAGCCGTAAATCCACTGCCAGTATTCCAAAATGTTCCGAAATGTCTAAAATGGAAGAATAGGGAGACTCTAACCACTGCAGATCATGTACTAGTTATATTGGTATTAATATACAAATTTCAAATATACTTTTATTCATTCAAATTTAGTTCCAGATTGCAGCTTTAAATATTTCAAGATCTGATCATTATCTCTTTATTTTTTCAAGGACTATGTTGGACCTGCCTCATAATGTATACTCTGTTGCAGGGCAGTGATGCAACGCGTTGCACTTGTTAGCTTGTAGATCAGTTATTTGAGATGGACTACAGTCACTACACTGTACACAGTGAGTGCCAATTTAACCAGAGGTAAAGTAAAAGTATCATTACTGCAATGTAGAAATATACTCCGGAATTCAAAATGTACTTGAGTAAAAGTACAAAATCATTGGTATCAAAATGTACTTAAAGTACCAAAAGTAGAAAGTACGCATTATTTAGAAAATGATTCCCAAGTTTTCAAATGTATAAAATGTATAAAAATCTTTTGAAAATAGCAGATCTACAAGCACAACACGTCGCTTTCCGACGCGTTGTGAGCTTGTAGATCGGGGCTGAAGTAGTTACTGCATGTTTTTGTAATAATAATACAAATCTACAAAGTAACTGCTAACTAAAGTTGTCAAATAATTGTAGACGAGCAAAAGTACACTATTTAACGCTGAGATGTAGTAGAGTAGAAGTATTGAAAATTGGAAATATTCCAAATTACAGTACTTGAGTTAAAAACTCGAAAGATTAACACAGGATTTTACTGTGTATAAACTGAGCTTCATCCAGAGTTTCTAGCCTGATGCTGAATTTGGCTCATACTCAAATACTTACCTCCAATAAATCAGTGCAAGAGTCACTCCACGAGTGTGTTTTGTTTGTTTGCAGTGTCTTAACAGAGGCCCTAGCTGTCCATGTATGAGTTATTATAGACTTGCTTATTTTCCCATCGCTGGATCCAAAAATAGTTTGTCCAGCTTGGAGCTGGGCCATACTGTTTTTTGTTTTTTTTGTTTTACCCCTGGGGCAGTGGAAGCAGAACAGACAGTACAGAATATACACACACACACACACACACACACACACACACACACACACACACACACACACACACACACACACACACACACACACACACACACACACACACACACACACACACACACACACACACACACACACACGCACACATACTGATTTCCTAGCACTAGAGAGAACCCCCCTCTTTGTACAATTTGGACAATAATTTAATATGTGTGTGGATGTACAGAATATGTGTGCATATACTGTAGCATATGTACAGTACATATATGTAGTACTGTAGATAATAGGCTACATGTAGTATGTGTGATACGCCACTATTGAAGGAAAAGCAAATATTTGAATATTGTCTAAATGTTTTTATCATTTTATATGAATTGGTTAAGAAGACAAATCTAAAATCACGGACAGGGTGACTGCCTGGATAATTTGGCATATTGACAAAGAGGGGTGGCATCCTTTAGATCACAGTAATTCCCTTGCATCACCCAGACAATCATTTTTGCTTTACCGTTGCCATTAGGAACATGACAGCTTCCCCTTCACGCCCCTCACCCCTTTGACCCCCCCCCCCCCCCCACACACACACATAAACACACACACAGTCATACTTGACCCTAAAATAAACCGGGAGCATTTTTAGGGAAGGGGGGGGTGCGCTTGGCACTTGGCAGTGTTGCAAAAGTAGAAGGCAAAGTACCTATTAATATGCTGACAGCTGCCCAGCGAGACCAGACTGTTCCAGGCTGATATTCAGAGTGACACTGTGAATGATCCGCTGGTTCAGGGGTCATCACATCGCAATGTGACGTGTTGTGAGTTTGCCTTGTAGATCTGCTATTTTATCTGCTTTTGAAAAATGTGGGAAATGTATTGTTAAATTCATGACAGTGTTGCACAAAAAAAGGGTGTGCTTATGGATCTGCTATTTTGTTTCCTTTTCTTTTTGAATATTTTCGCCTACAATGACATGCCCAAAGTGTGTCTGTGGGTTTAAACATTCAATTAGGGTGAATAATAAAATAAACAAACACAACACTGTCTGATGAAACAAAAAATGGCCCATTATATTATATTAGAGCCCAACCAATATATCGTTTTACCTTTTATTTACTTCCTAAAATAGCAGATCTACATGCTGACTAGTGTCACATTATATGTTAAATCATATTCATTCCAGTTTGTATTTACTAATTTGTTGTTCATTGTATAATTAATAAGTAAAGTTAAATGTTCTCAAATAGTAATCAAAACCAAAAGTTTTTCAAATTGATTTCAATATTTTGCATTATCATTCTTCACAAAATATCGTCTACAGTATTGGTAAAATGGTGGTCTAGGACTCCTTAGAATGGGGATCGGCAGCAGACCCATACAGTACATCTGGCAGATCTATATTAGATGCAGTTATGGCTGGTGATGTCCAGGTGGGCCACTGTCACTTCTCTCAACGCTAAATAGTTATATTTCTCATCTGGTGTTTTGCAGACGGACTAAGGAAGAAGGAAACAGCCACTTCAGTAGAAGCTAACAAGGATCCATAGAACAAATACGGAATAGTAGGCAAACACTACCAGTGGTGGAAAAAAGTACTCAACGACAGCACAGTCAAAGTATAAATACTCCTGGTCAAATATTACTCAAGGACAAGTTGCTCACAAAACTTTGTACTCGAGTTAAAGTAGTGTACTGGAGTACTTTAAAAAAATATTCAAGTATTCAAAAGTACAAATTACAAAGTACATTTTCTTTCTATTAATGCATTGCTGTATTGAAATTTAGACATTTTCCCCCCAAAAAAGTGACGCGTTGTGAGCTTGTAGTGTAGATGTTCTATTTTCACTATATCTCCAATAGGGCTTAAGTGGTTAATTCATATTGCTTTTTCCCTTCCTAGATATGCAGTGGAGTCAAAAGTACACTATTTGAATTGCCACTATTTGCCTTCGAAATGTAGTGGAGTGACAGTCATAAGTATCCAAAAATACAACGAACCAAGTAAAGTACATATACTCAAAGAATTTACCAAAGTACAGTACTCAAGTGAATGTACTTATGTTACTGTCCACCACTGACTTATTACGTAAAGCTGTTTACAGCTGCAAGTGGATTCTGTTGACAGGACCAGGCGCTCTGTAGAAAAATGATGACTCAAATCAACGGAAGGAGGAATACCACCAACTCTGCAAAACGTCCCAGTGATTCTTTCAGACAAGCAAACAAGAATAAACTCACCCAGCGGCAATGCAAATTCTTAGAAGAGTAGAGTGTTCATTGTGAACGTACACAGTCAAATACTGAGTGTTCCTTTAACTCTGAGTGTCCCAATGGACCTTTTCCTAGAGAAGAATCAAATGGATATGTTTACACAATTGTTCAGCCAGGTATTCTAACAACCTCTGAAGTGAAACACTGCAAATAAACAGGAGGTATTCGGTCCAAATATGGCAACACATGTATTGCCATGATATACAGGGTCATCTTTACAAATGTCTTCAGAGAAGAATCTTAGGCTTTGCCACTCGTTTTAGTCATTAGTCCTGTTTGAGCCAAGATTATTAAAATGTTGGGGTTAATTGGATAAAGCTCACAAAAACAAAACAAAAAATCTAGTTTTTCAGCCACAACTTTGTCAAAAGGGGGAAAAAAATGCATTTATATTTCTGACACAACATAAACAACTGGTTTAGAGGTGTAAACAAGTGGGTGAAATTATTGTTCGTACAAGATCCCATCACTTGTAGTTTTCAGGAAAGGGACAGAATAGAAATGGAAAGAAACAACAAGGAAAACAAGTCAGATATTCCTGATATGAGTAGAGTGAAATATACAAGAACGTCAGATATGTAAAAGAAACTACAGTATAGTAACAGTATATGAGTTATAATCATACAGGTAATGTTTTCATCGGGAATGTTTATTTGTTAGCAACTTTGTGTGGGAAGACGGCTGAACGGAATGACATGAAACTCAGGAAGGTGCGGTCAATGGTTACCTGTGTCACTTTTGTACTTGGGTCAGGGTCAAAGGTCACAAAAACGTCAACATCCCTTTTCAGCCCAGTAAGAACAAAATTCATCCTATTTCAAAGCTACAGTATATGGCTCAGTGTCATCAGTCAAAAGTGAAAACGTTTTAGCTTCTATAAATCTTTGATTAGTTAGAACATATATATATACAGTATGATTGTTGATCATATTTAGATATTTAGATTTTTTTTTTTTGGCCTTCTATTGTTCTCTGTTGATCTCCTTCCCACTTAACCCCCTACCCCTCTTCTTTTTCTCTCTCCCCACTCTTCTTTCTACGGAATTTAACGTTGCGATGGGAGTGTTGTACAAAAACGAATTTCACCCACTTTTTTACCTTGTAAACCTGTGATGTGACAATAAACCTGATTCTGATTCTGATATTTATAGAATATATATATATACTTGTAAGTTTGTATATATGAATTACATTATTGCATTATTTAATTATCTGTTCAATTTGTCTGTGGTGAAGATTTGGTTTATTTAATTATATTTATACCATTTTGGTATAATGTAAAAATATAGACGTCAAGCGATGCCGCTGAAGTAGGAGGAACGAAGGGGTAGGATTAAATAAGTTTTATACTTAATCTTACTCCTTTTTGAACATGTAGAATTATAGTATTTTGTTGTTGCCTGAGAGGCTGTTTTGATTTGTTTTGTATTTTTATTATATTGCATTTATTATTTTAAATGTTTTTGACTTTGCTGTCTAATTTTAACATAAAAAATCTAAATAAAGATTTCATTCATTCATAACAATGTTACATGATGAAAGGGCAATTATGACTTTTTCAAGAATGCTGGAGTTGAAGGGTATTTTGGAGATTGGTCTGTAATAATGTGGGAGAGCTGAATCGAGGCCGGGATTCTGGCCGTACACTGACTAATTTAAAACAGTCGGGCCACAGCCAGATGTGAGGGACTAAACTCACAATAGTGAATAAACCAGTACTAATGACTAACAGAACCTCTTTCAAGAATTGAATGGGTAGGACATCCAGGGAACTGGAGTGCAATGCATTTGAGACGCTGTATCAAGGAGACAGGGGCAAACTAGGACAAAACAACATGTGGCAGTTGTCAGATCAGCGGAGGAGGAAGGGGGCATTATGTTAGATCTGACATCACTGACTGTGTTAACAAAGAGGGATAAAAAACAATGCCACAGTCTTTCACAGCAGTGGTTCTTAAACCTTTTCATGGCAAGGAGCCCCAAACTGATAAATATTTGGCCGTGGACACCAATCTGAAATTATATTGTGCCAGGGACCCCCAGAAGCAAGGATCTGTGTTAGAAATGTTAACTAATGTTCAAGATTTTTGAAAAATAGCAGATCTACAAGCTCATAGCGCGGCACTCGGTGCCGCGCTATGAGCTTGTATATCTGCTATATTTTTTAATAGCCAAAGTAGGTCTATATAAGGTTAAAGTGGTTAAAATGATTCTGATGCTACATTAACTACTTTTGCTGGGGACCCCCTAGAACCCGGACCCCACTTTGAGAACCAATGTTCCACAGCAGTGGTTCTCAAAGTGGGGCGTGGGGACCCCTGGGGGTCCTTGATGGTTCCAGGGGGTCCCCAGCTAAATGTTTCATAGTTAGGAACCAAATGGAGGGTCCATGGCCTAATCGATGCATACCAAACTGGGGGCCCCTTGAAATTAAAAAGTTTGAGAACCACTCAGGTGTAGTAACAGAAATTAAAGGCATATTTCACTTTCAAAAAAACTTTGGGTCATTTTATCATGTACTCAGGCTTTTGTGAGCCTCCCAGACAGTTTATAAGTTGCTTGACTAAGTATTTAGATATTTGATATTCATTTTATCAGACACACCCCCTTCCTATACAAACCCATTATAACTTCAAACTTCATTTTTAACAAGTTAGATTCATTAAAAACACCCGTCCTTGGTTCTGGTGACTCACCCTGCCCTCCTAATATGTGAGGGGGCCGTGTTCTTTCGATTACTTTTTTCTTTTTTTTTCTTCTTTTTTTTCTTTTTTATTAATTTGTTTTAATTCTCCAAAAAGAAACATTAAAAATAAATGAAAAAAGTTATTGAAAAAACACGGTCTCCTCACGTATTAGAAGGACAAGGACAGGTGTTTCTGATGAATCTAACATGGTTAAAATGGAGTTTGAAGTTACAATGGGTTTGTATAGGAAGGGGGCATGTCTGATAAAATGAATATCAAATATCTAAATGCTGAATCAAGCAACTTAAAAACTGTCCGAAGGGCTCACAAAAGCCTGAGTAGACTATGAAATGACCCAACGTTTTTTTTAAAGTGGAATATCCCTTTAAGAGAGCACAATTAACAGGATGATTACTTTCAGATAGGTAATGGACTTGGAGATTGGTATTTTTCCATCTGCCTGAATTAACAGTAGGTACCGTCGTGGTTTTGAAAGGGGTAATGGCATCTCATTAAAATAGTTGCATAAACAATACGTGGGTGCCTGGAAAGTGGAAACTCATTATGAAGGGAATTTAAGCCTAATGCAGTGGTTCCCAAACTGGGGTTCGGGACCCCCAGGGGTCCCCAAATGATTTTGCGGGGTCCCCAGATGATTAGCTTAATGTGCAACATTGTTTTCTCACTCAACAGTAAACAAACCAACAAACCAAGTATAAGTGTATAGGCTACAGGGAATCTACACATTTCTTAAGTTACAATTGAATTACTTTTAAGACCTTTTTAATACCAAATTGGCCAAATTGTCAAATATTACATAGGAAAGAAGCAAACATTGTAGCCGAGCTTGTAGTTCAGCTATTTTCACAATATTTATCTGTGAAACTGAGTCAAACTAAATCTAATGCCTAAAATTCCAAGTGCTTCAACAGGGTGGGGTCCCCAATTCAAATATGATTATTTTGGGCGATCGCAGCCTGAAAGGTTTTGGAACCCTTGGCCTAATGTTTACTGTGTCCTATGACTGCGTCATTCGCCGTAAACAACTTGTTTTCAAGCAAGAAAATCAATCTGGATCCACATGGGATCTGGGGATCCACATGGGAACAGTGTGGCGCCAATGTGGAGCTTGGACTTCATGTGGCCAGCCTGTGACATCAACTGTCTATCGAATTGAATAGAATTGAAAACTTGTGTAAAAACTGTGCGAGGGGTGTGTGTGTGTGTGTGTGTGTGTGTGTGTGTGGGGGGGGGGGGGGGGGGGGGGGGGGGGTCAAGGGGTCCTGTGATGAAGTTGTGTTTCTCAGTGTCATACAAATTCTGAAGAAAACCAAGCCGTGCCGTCACACACACTGTATCAAACATGCTCAATCTATGGACTGTCCATAATAATGTCCTATACTACTCACCAGAATCATTATGTATTAGAAAGAATAAGGTTCAAGTGGTTAAAGACCCATCAAATCCAGTGAGACTTGGGTAGTAGTTCATAGGGCATTGGTTCTCAAAGTGGGGTCCGGGGACCCCCAGGGGTCCTTGCGGGGGGTACCAGGGGGTCCCAGACAAAATTAATAATTTTAACCACTTTAACCATATTTTATTTGGCTATTCCAGGGGGAATAGCCAAGAAAAATTCCTGGCACAAAATATTTTTGAGATGGGGTGGGGGTCCGCAGCCAGATACATATCATTTTGGGGGTCCTTGACATGAAAAGGTTTGAGAACCACTGTCATAGGGGAACAAAGCTCAGCAAGAGCGGGGCATCCGGCTTTGTCGGGCATCTATCTACGAACACAATTGGCCCTTGTTTGTGGGAGGGAAGCCTGGCGGGGAGAGTGATATTTGTCATTGCACGAGTGCATGTAGGCCTACTCCTACGGGCTGGGTGGCACCTGTCAGCAGAGAGTGTTGGTGTGGGACTAATGGGAGTAGAGGGACGGAGGTGCTGTGTCCTCCCAGTGGGGGCTCCGCACTGGCAAGTGAGCCAGTAGGGTACAACAGCAGCGACAAATCCCACAGTGTGTGTGGGCAGGAATTAATTGGCATAACGACTACATTGGGGAGAAAAAGGGGTAAACAACTAAACTATACAAAGGGCAGCAATTCTATGATTTTAGTAAAGTCAATATACAGTCGAGGTTATGCTACATAATTAAGTCAAGGTAGAATGTAAAGCATGGTGTCTATAGTGTTCACCATTTTTTCCCCTGATGTTGACCAGGGACATTGTGAAACACATCATTTAGGATTTATAACATTGTTCAATCTATTTTATAATGACGGGTGAATTTATTTATATAAAATAATGTGTCATGACAATTTACCCCCCCCCCCCTAAATAGTAGGCTAATTTTACTGCCACCTTGATTTATGCATTCCATAGCCTACTATTACTAGTATTTTAAATGAGGTGTAAATGTAACAGGTGCCATATCCCACAGTGTAACCTATTAGAGGTCTTGCCAATAGTATGCTGCTCTCCAAGAACACACTGACACTGTTGTATGCTTTCTATCAATAATGCATAACAAACCTGTCTTCCATTTAATTGGTTTACAAACTCACGCAGGCACATCGATCACCACAAACAGCTAAATTAATATGAGTAGATTCGATTATGACGCCAGTCGCCAGCCAATTATTGGATCAATCATATAGGCTATACCTACTGTAGCCCACTGGTTCCCAAACGTTTTAGCTCAAGACCCAAAAGAGCAATTAGATGTTTGCCCAGGACCCAAGCTAGTGAAAATAGCAGATCTACAAGCCCACAATGCTGCATCTTAAACATTTGTTTTCTAATTTACGGATTTTTGTTTTTATGTTTTGAAATAATAATAAGGGATATTTACTCGTCACCCATAAAAATGTATACGTGACCCACAAATGGGTCCCGACCCACTGTTTGGGAAACAGTGCTGTAGCCTATTATTATCAGTCATTAAGGCATAGTGGCATACCTGTTGAACAAGGAGACGTGGTTAGCCTACCTGTTGTTTGTTTGATTGTATGTAGGCCTAGGTATGAGTGATCAGGTTATTCTTCCTCCAAATATGATCCGTTTAATGTCATGATCCAAGCAGAGATCTGGTGATCCTATTCCTATCCCAAGTAGATCCAAGTAGATCCAAGCAGAGAGGTGATCCTGTCCCAAGTCAGCCAGCAGCGCTGATCCTCATCCAGCCACTAGAAATAATAGGCGGTGCCTAGATATTAACACAGTTGCAGTGGTGGAAAAAGTACTCAAACTATTTACTTAAGTAAAAGTATCAATACTGCAATGTAGAAGTAGCCTACTCTGTTACAAGTAAAAGTCCGGAATTCAAAATGTCCTAGAGTAAAAGTACAAAAGTGTCGGTATCAACGTGTACTTGAAGTACCAAAAGTAGAAAGTACTCATTATGCAGAATGTCCCATTTCACAAGTTTTCAAATGTTTAAAATGTCTAAAAATCTTTTGAAAATAGCCAAAAATAATCTACAAGCTATACGTGTGTGTCAACGCATTGTTAGCTTGTAGATGAAATGTAGCCTATATATAGGGCTGAAGTGTTAATGCATGTTTTGTAATAATAATCAAAACCTACAAATTAACTATAGTAACTAAAGTTTTCAAATAATTGTAGTGGAGTAAAAAGTACAATATTTGCCTCTGAGATGTAGTGGAGTTGATGTAAAAGTACTGACAACTGGAAATACTTTAGTAAAGTAAAAGTACCTTAAAATTGAGTAGCCTACTTACTTCTTTACACCACTGCTTCCCATAGTCTAATTGTAACCAGTTTTGTAGAGATGTGAGCGAATTGCACAAACTTTAAGGCATTTTGAGAGTAGCCTCCGAGTTTAAATTACAGCCATTCAGATCGAATTCAATTCAATGCCCGATATAATGATTATTGATTCACACAGTCTGCTGATAGCTGGAGTGGGACTGGTGGGAATTCGACGTCCGACGCCGCCATCTGCTGGAGGTCATCGGCTCTATGCACAGCAGCCATATTGGACAGAAATTGGGCCCCTTCCTTGCTTCCTTCACAGGTGTTACCACCAATGACACTAATGAAGGCTCTGTTCCATTTAGTGTAGCACAGTGGTTCTCAGACTTTTTAATTTCAAGGACCCCCATAACTCTCAGAGTTACACCCTCTCAAGGAACCATGAGGGTCCCTGGACCACACTTTGAGACCCACTAGTGTTTCTAGTGAGCCAACACAATATCAGCACCCTGACTCTGTATGACCAGAATGGAACAGAGCCTTCATTAGTATCATTGGTAACACCTGTGAAGGAAGTAAGAAGAGGCCCAATTTTTCTCCAAAATGGCTGCTGTGCATAGAGCCTATTAAGTACTAAACTGCGTTTTGTTATTATCAGTGGGGTTCACAATCACTGCTAAATATATTAACGCCGACTGAATGTGACTTTATATATTGTCAGATACTTGCATGTGTCATTATATTATCACCATTATTACCAAATCCAGCTCAGTGGAGTTAGGAGGTTTTGTCCATCATTGATTAGAACAGCTGACAGCTCACAATACATCACAACCCGCGAATGCTTCATAACACTGCTTATATTAGGACTACAATAATAAGCAGGACTTTAAATATTACAATAATGTAAATGCTCATGTGGCCTACTCGCTTCTTTTTGGCTTGTTTTCCTAGACCTGGTTTCTTATTTCTCTTACAACATCTGGCAACACTGTCCTTGACATGAAAAAGTTTGAGAACTATAACGGTTTCGTTCTGCCATCGAGTTAATATATCTAGAGGGCGGACTGCCCCGCCCCCACCTATTCATTTCAATGAAAGTTGCTCACAAGCGCATGAAGCACCCAGAAGTTAAGTACCTCTACTTTTGGAGCCAATAGAGCAGGCGTACTAGCGTTTCAGACGGTAGAAGCATGCGCAGTAGCGTCCCAAATGCGAAAGTCCAGCAATACCAGATGTAGCCACCAGACTTCTGAGACTTCAACCATTCTCCGAGGTTCTGGGGGCTTGGTTTTTCCTCTACCTCTCGGCTCGCGCAGCCCGGTCGTTCCAGCCGCTCATTGGTCCTCCTGCCTCCGAGTCTGGACCAATCAAAGTGCTACAGGAAGAAGACGCGTTCCTCACGGCGCCCCACCTTGTTTCGGTCACGTGACGCGACGGTGAGGAAGATGGTGGAAGTTTGTTCCTGAAGTAGGAAAACAAGCCTCCAAACAAACAAACAACAAACTAGCAGGAATTAAAAAACACCACGGCCTCACAACCTCACGTCCGACCGTCGGATTCAGGTCAGTCATACGAGCCGTTTGAACGTCTTCTTACCCGTTTTACGTCTAGTTCTCTACCAGCCATGATGATAACACCAGCTAACAGGCTAACGTTAGCCTTCAACACGTAATAACAACTAACTGAAGCATCTGGTAAACACTGCTATGTGCTGACATTCAACATGTAATAATGACCACTAACTGAAGCATCTGGTGAACACTGCTATGTGCTGACATTCAACATGCAATAATGACCACTAACTGAAGCATCTGGGGAACACTGCTATGTACTGACATTCAACATGTAATAATGACAACTAACTGAACCATCTGGTAAACACTTCTATGTACTGACATTCAACATGTAATAATGACCATTAACTGAAGCATCTGGTGAACACTGCTATGTACTGACATTCAACATGTAATAATGACCATTAACTGAAGCATCTGGTAAACACTTCTATGTACTGACATTCAATATGTAATAATGACCATTAACTCAAGCATCTGGTGAACACTGCTATGTACTGACATTCAACATGTAATAATGACAACTAGCTGAACCATCTGGTAAAATACTGCTATGCTATCTGTTGACATTCAACGCCGTCTTGATGAATTGAATACATTAGGACCACAATGGAAACGAGCCCTCAGGGCTTTGTGTGTTATCCTTTTAGCGCCATTGTATAATTGTCATTGTATACTATTTGCAAACTGTTAATAAAGTAATCAAACAATGATAACTAACTAAACCATCTGGTAGACACTGTTATCTACTATCATTCATCATGTACTAACTAACTAACAACTGGTAAATACTGCTTTCTACTGACATTCAATATGTAATAACACCCAACAATGAATCCACTGATAAATACTGCCATCTACTGACATTCAACATGTAATAATTAACTTACCACTGGAAAGTACTGCTTTCTACTGACATTATTACACGGCTTGCCTGAATGCTTGATTCCGTTTGGACACTGAATTCAGCTGTGTGTTATTTCTTGATAATGAGTGACCGATCAGAGCTCTATAACAGACCGCTGTCTAATCGAAGGCTCAGAGCACCTGCTCATATCAACCTGTGCTGCTTGACTTTATGCTGCATCCAACATGACAGCCATGTAAACAAACACACAATGTCATTTACAACTAAACGTTTCTCTCAATGATGTTTTTGAAAACATTTGAAGCGATAAATAGACAATGCTGTAACCGAATATTGATTCCATTTTATCACCACTAACTTGTTTTCCAAGGCGACCATCACTTTTTGTATTTATTTATTAAGTAGCTGTGTAATAAACAACAACATATAATAACTAACTTACAACGGTAAATACTGTTATCTACTGACATTCAACATAACTAACTAACAACTGATAAATACTGCTATCTAGTTAGTATCTACTGACATTCAACATGTAATAACTAACAATGAATCCACTGGTAAATACTGCTACCTACTGACATTCAACATTTAATAACTAACTTACAACTGGTAAATACTGCTATCTACTGACTTTCAACACGTAATGACTGCTAATTACTAAACCAACCAGTAATTGCATTCTACTGACACGCTGACATAACGGTAACGCGACTAATTAAAGCAACTGATAAACTACACAATTATTGTGTTTAATAAAAACACAATAATTGCGTAATAAAACGTACCCCCAGCCCCAGTCCTACAAATGCCAACACAACTATAGGGGGGGGGGGGGATACTTTGGTCAGCTTGAGTAGACTTGGTGAAAATACCATCAGATAGCCGGGATGAGAACCAGACAAAGGTTTGTTTATGGTCACAGTTAGTTGCTAGTTTGGCAAGGTTGGTCGTGTTACGTTTCTACTCTGTCACTGTTGTCTTCTGTGAGCGATGTCATGTGGTTAACCATCTGCTGACTTAACTGTTTATTACTACCCCAAGGAATGCCCCAAGACAGGCCTGTCTGCTTTGTAATGTAATTGGTCCTTCTGCTATTGAAAACATGACTTCTATGAATGGATCAGGATTCCCAGGACTGACTGGCTGGTTTGGCATCTAATTTCCCTTTAGGCTTAATTTCTTTAATGTACAACACAATCAAGTTTCCGGTTCACTTTCCTGTAGTTTCATTTGATTGGCGCAGCAGCAGATCTGCTTTTGGTTTAAACACTTGTATCCTATTGTCCCCTATTGTGGAGGTAATATTCAGCCAAAACGGCAGATCTACAAGCTCACAACACATTGCAATGTGATGCATTATGAGATTGTAGGTGGCCTATTTCTGGCGAAGTGTTTGGTGTTGGTGTCCAAAAAGGTGCAGACCTAGTATAGAGTCCTGGAGGACTCCAGTCCCCTATACTCAACGAAGTATAGGGGTGACTGACCATTAAACAATGCAGCAATTAAAATCTGCTGCTGCGCCAATCAGGTGAAGCTATGGGAAATTGAACTGGAAACAGTTATGACACCTTAGGGAAACCGGGACTACAGTTATGCACACTTGCACAGAGTTGATTGTATTGCATTTCTTTTTAAATAAGTCAGACTTGAAGCCTATTTACACATCATGTAGATGTTAATTTCATGAACGTTAACAAACCCTCGTTAACCAACAAACAATTAAATGCACTATTTAGAATGGACGAAAGTCTGTAACTCACTGAGAGTCCGTCAGTGGTTCCCCTTGGCTTGATTTTGGAGAGGGGGGAGGTGTTCTAGCGGTGTTCCTCCTACTCTCTCAACTATGGTCCTGAAATGTGGGTCATGACCGAAAGAACAAGATCAAGTGGCCGACAAGGGCTTTTTCACTAGGGTGGCTGGCATCTTCCTTAGGGATAGGGTGAGAACCATGCACACCCAGCTGGGAACAGACCATGGGGCAGACCCAGGACCAGGTGGGGGGATTATATCTCCATGGTGGCCAGTGAAAGGGAAGTCTGGGGTTCTCTGCTAGAACTGCTACCTCCGCGACCCATGGGACTGCTACCCTCGCTCATCACCATGCCCCCCCCCCCCCCCAGCATTTTCCTAACCGATGCTATATCTCCCCCCAAACTTCAGGTTGTGCTTAATGCACTCTGTTGTGAGCTTCTGGATCTGCTATTTGAGTAAGTATAAAATCAGGATTTAGGTTTCAATTTAGGTCACAAGTGTAGGCACTGGGTTCGTTTAGCAATGCCTGGAGGAGAGCACAGGCTTGCGGATATTAAGAAGGGGGGGGGGGGGGGGGGGCGGTTAGTGTGCTCTGTGCTCTGTGCTCGGTGTGTGTAAAACACAATAAACTGAGACGTTGTTCTGGCCCTCCGAAATAGTGATACGTTCTTGTTTCTATAAAGAGGATCTGAAGCCCATTAGCTTGCAGATCTATTATTTCTTTTTGGCATTAGGCTCTTAGCTTCTTCATACTCTGTCACACACACTCGCTCTCTCTGAGTGTGTCGACTGCACCATCACACTGTTGCTACTCCGCCCCAACAAATTAATTGTCAGAGAAAGTGTCCAAAACCCAGTGAGCCCGCTGGCAAGGCTGTGTAGTCAGCAGCACTGATGAATTATTGACAAAGACTGACGCAGAAGCCAAAGTGAAAGTTTACCCAGCCAGCACGGAGCACGCCTCACTCTTTCCTTCCTTTGCCATCTGCATACTTGAAGAGATGGAAGAAGGAACATGCATTATTCACTGACGCATCAGGGCAAAGAAAGATCACACAAGTCACTCACGACGCAATTTCTGTTTTGTCAAAGTTAACTCTCCCCTAAATGGCTGTGTACTGGATGATGATGTTTCTCCCTAACTGGAATTACAGTTATCCATTAATCTGTGTGTTTTTCTAGATGGTGTAGAACTAGTGTCGACTTGTTTCAGTGGCTAAATTATTTGTTAAAAAATCCACTTATAAGTTGGTTCCCACTAAAGAAAGGTATGCCCAAAAAGAGTAAGTGAAAAGGGCTTTTGGACCCCACTATGTTAAGGGTTTGTATGAAGTGTTCAGGGGAGTATCAGGGACTCTCGTAACATAAGCTCTGTTGTTGGAGCTCAAACATATTTTGGTTAAGTGCAAGTGTTTGGAAACGGAACAGAAGACGTATGTAATGCTTTTACACAAGATGATACTGCTGTAAAACTGTAATTGCACTCTGACGGTTATTCTTTTTATGGGATCTTGTTTTTACTTTTCATCTATAAATGCCTTTTTTATGCCCTAAGTAAAACATTGTTCTATAGAAATAAATTCACCTTGCCCTAATTTATTACTGTGCCTATGCAAGGGCATACCAATTTAGCCTCTGCGCAATGCTTAGTTTTCACTGTTGCTACACTTACCCACATGAACCCTGGCGTCCTTATTCTGGGCTTGTCATAACATAATAGGTGAACATTGGGCAAAAACAGCCAAACATTCTGTTAAAATAGCTGATATACAAGCTCACAATGCAAACGCAATGTTTTGTGAGCTTGTAGATCAGCTATTGAGGGGTAAAATATTTACAGGAGATCAAGTAAAGACCCCAGCAGGACGGTCAATAAAGTATATAGGGTTTAAGTGGTTAAAATATCAAATGGCAAGTGTGAACCCATAGTCCTATTGTATATCGTATAGCTATTGAGAAATGTGGCATAAATATTGAGCAAAGACATTTTGTCCATATCACGTATTGTGCGTGCGCCGTGCTCCCGCACATGTGCCATGCTCCCCCTCCGGTACTTACTACTTGCCACCTAGACTCAGGTTTTTCCTCGGGGAGACACTTGGTAGGATTTTAAGTCTACAGTATATAATAATATGGGGGTGTTTTTTGGGGGGGGACATGGCAATTGTAGTCCTTAGGGTGTCAAGTGAGTGTCCACCCTTTCAGCAGTCGTCTTTAAAGCCCCAGGTACCTGCTCACACCTTTACTAGGTCTAAGGGTGACTGGTGCAGACTGTCACTAGAGGACTGACCTTTGCCCACAGTCACAGTAAAATTATATTGCTGCCTGTCTCCTGTGTTAGCACAGCTCATTGGAGTGTCTGTATAATATTTTGTCAGGTTACAGTGTAAAAGACTGATTGGGCTACTTGATTAAGCATGTGCCTGTGCTTAATATGTTCTTTCAACGTTAGGAGCTTTGAGACCAAAATTCATTGTTCAGACGTTATTCCCAACCTGTGGGCTGGAGTATACTATAGTTCCTCTTGTCCAAGCTGGAACACATTACAATCGATTGATTGATCATTACAATAAACATGTACAATAAACATGCTCTGAAAATGCATGTGTACCACCTTTAATTTCATATCTTGTGATTAAAATACTTTCAGGGGCAACGCCTGTTAACAAAAAAAAGGATTACAGTATGCACCCTCAGCAATATTAAGCATGCCTAAAATTGTGTAAATGTCCTACACTGATCCAAAGGACCACACGAGTCGACTATGCCCTGAAGTGAAGCAGTCAAGTCTATTTGTAAAAGTACTAATAATTAATTTCATTTGGCCTGTTTTGCAGAAACACAGCCCTATGTCATGGCCAGCGGTGTTGCCAAGCCAGGCCCTTCCAATGGCTACCCAATGAAGGCACAACTCCAAATAATTGGTAAGTTTTTATCACTTCAAACACACATGGTGTGTCCAAGGTGAAAGTCTATTGTCATTCTGACAATCTGATAAAAGTGAGCCATTTCAGATTTTAGTTTTTTCTCTTTTTTTTTTTGCTCTCGCGTCGCACAAATCATATCTGCATTATGAAATTATTAACATGGGGGAAAAGCACATGGAATCATAAATATTCAAGTTCTGTTTTGGACCACATTCATATTGATTTGTATATCTGATTATCTGAAAATGTGACCACAGTTTGGAATGTTCTGGTCCTCACCATTTGTTCACCATAAAATGAGGCCAAGAGAAATGGAGAATGAATGCTGCTTTTAAATATCAAGTGTCTTGCAAGACACTTGATTTGTTTGAAGCCTTAGTCAATGCTGTGCAGGGTAATTTCTGTCCGTGCGTGTGTGTCCGTCCATCTGTGTAAAGCTAATCTCCGGCCCGATCAACGTGCAACTGTGCACGCACACTCCCTGGAGGCCAGAGCAGAACCTCTGGCCCAAATCTTTCACATCAGCCTTTTATAGTGCCACCAGGAGGACGATTTTGTTAAACACATTTTGAATTTACATTATCTCTATAGTCACGTGATCAAGACCAAGTCCAATTTTTCATATTTCATCCTGATTCCAAAAGTTTGCAGGAGTGGCCCGTTTTGAAATGCCTCAAATCATGAACGGAACGCCGTGTCCGATTGCCATGCAACTTTTCACGCAAATGCCCACTAGGCAAAAAAAGACATATTTCTACATATTTCAAATCAGCCTCATGGTGGCAGTGGCACTATAACCGGCTGATTGAACCGTAGGTCTTACAATCAAATTATTTTCCCTTGGATTCCATGGATCATTATGGAACTTTCCAAATAAGCCATGCTCATTTCCTCCTGAAACGTTTCCCGCCATGTTGTGTTTTCTTTGCAAAACTTTGCTACTACCGGTTTTGTTACTACTCCTCGCACGCAAATTGGTATACATTATCTCTGTAGTCTTGTGTTCAAGATGTAATGTATATGTCACATTCTTATATTCCATTCCGATTGCCTATGATTGGCTTCCAACGTTGGTGGGGGTATGTTTTGCACATATTTTTGAAATCCCCTCATGGTTGCACTGCAACAGCCCTCTTCACATTTTGGCCTATAACTCTTGAACTGTAGGTTGTACAATCAACATATTTTTTCCCTGGATTCCTTGGATTCTTTGTGCCAGATTACATTTTCTGCCATGGTGCGTTTTCTTCAAAACACGCTTTTTGCTACTACTCTTACAGATTTTATCCAAACATACACACGGTACACATTATCTCTGAGGTCATGTAATCAAGATGTACAAGTTAGATTTTTCAGATCCCATCCCAAATGACCAAAGTTTGCGGGTCCTGGATAGGCACCCGTCCTGGCGGAGACCTGTGCTCTGAGGAGAACACTTTTATAGTTTATCATTGCAATCTAAAGAAGCTTCAATGTGTATAATCCTACCAAAATTCTTTGTACTGTCACTGTGGACCATCCATTATTCACTAAGCCTTTTGCACCTAGTGTTAGACACGATTTGTGGCCAGAAACATTTGTGTTATATACATACTGGTATTTATTTAATGGAGTGTCTTGCAAATAACGGGTGGGGATAAGTGTGGTTGATTATGCACTGTGCTGGATTTTACTAAGGTTCCCACAATTTATGAGGGTAATGTTTGCAATCATTGAAAAATATCTGTCTCTACAGATTATTGGGGATATACTGTAGCAGTATTTGTACAAAGTTTCCCCACTCCCAATGAAGAAATCTTATACACTAAACATGGTTTTAAATAAAAGGTTTGTCAAATGCCCATAGACTTATTAAGACAATGAGAAAATCGCATTTGATCAACACAGCAGTAGCAAGGTCACTCACATAGCTCAACATAGGGCACTTGAGCTTGTAGTGGTCAGCAAAGGCCATATCAGCCCTCTGGTTATTTGGCTTGTCAGTTGTCACAGTTCCTTCTTTATTATTTATATATATATATATCTCTTAGAGGGTGCGTTAGTCCGGTAATTGCCAGTTTTGACCGTTTTTTTATAGCCAAGACTGAAAAATAAAATTCCCTTCAGACATCCTGACCGATTAAAAAAAAAACACGGTCATTTATGTCTGCAAATCAGACACATTTCAAATCCTCTGCGCCTCACTCACTCACTCTCTCACACACACACACACACACACACACACACACACACACACACACACACACACACACACACACACACACACACACACACATGCCCCGGGAATTTTAATTAATACACAAAGTTGTCTTACCTCAAATCAAGAACAATGCACACGCATTTCATTGAAGATGAAGCAGAGACAACAGCTGTCTATTTCAGCATCAGGTCTCTAATTAGCGTGGTTAAACCAGGAAGATGGAATGCACACAGGGTCCCAACCAGTGGTGTGTTCATTACCACTTGAATTTAACATATAATTATGTCACCATACGACCATATATCGTGAGTAGCCTATATTTTTGATTAATTGCTGGCCAGATGAATCAATCAACCTTATGAAAGATTTGCTTAGACCCGACTTTCAGACTATTGCTCATTGAAGAACATGTTTTACTATGAAACTAATGATGCAACACCTTGTTGAAGAAACAAACAATAAAGCACGCACATCCACTCACTAAAAACCAGGTGCTGAGGTCAGAATCCAAAAAGAATAAAGTCTGCACACTGGGTCATGCTCCAAAGCTTAAAAATGTATTGGTTCCATTCCATTTTACACCACCATTGGACGTGATGTTTCGAGCCTACCGGCTTGTTGAGAAATCAATACGCACGCCACGGACACAACCTGCGCGATTCTAGCCTAGATAATTCATCCCCTTATGCAAGATGAAGCTGTAATTATTTTCTATATCCTACTCCTTTACATTCAAATCGTTTTCAGTCCCAAATATAATGCTTTAAGTGTTATTATTGGCTACGTTTACGCACCTGCTTGTCATTCATGCATTAAAATGATTACGTCCGTTATTTTTATCAGATGTCCGATAAATTTAAATCATTCCCGACACGGCGACCGGCCGTTTAAAATCCTAGCACGACCTCTGATATATATATCAGCATCAAAAAACATGAGTGTACCTACAATAAATACAATTTGGTTACAAACAACCAATGATTGTGTGTCAGTCATGGCTCATAGCAAAGTAACATTGTATAAAAGAGAAGAGAAGAGGCTTATCTCTACTCAGCCAGATTTGTAAATGTTCTCAGACTGAGAGTTAAGTTTCTTGCTATATCCAAGTTGTTCTACCATGAAGCACCATTGTGTGGAAAAGATCCATTACCAACAACAAGACATACAATATTGATTGCGTGTGTCCCCGACATGAGTGAAAAACTGTGTTAAAGAAATACCATGAATAATCTAATGAACATGGTCAGGCTGGACAGACTAACCCTAACTTCTACTGGAAGCCAGTTGAGTTCTTTAAATTGGCTCCTTCCTACCTATTTGTAACCAATCAATCAATTGGTAATAATTAATCTGTATTCCGTGCAGTCTGCAGCTTGACTTTGAGGATTTTGGTTTAACTCTCAAACCAGGAAATGCTGGCAAAATCAAAGTGACATAAAAGTTGGCTAAAACAAACATTGAATCACTGTCTATTGATTAATCTAGAGCAGGGGTTTTCAAAGATCCTGACAGTGTGCCAGGCAACCAGTCCCCCATTGACATTTCTATTAATTCTATTCTATTTGCTAGTAAGGACTGCTAGTCCTTAGTAATAAGTCTATTGCTTATATGTAAAGAATAAATGTGCTAAAATCTGTATTTAAATGGGATATGCTAAATGCGTAACAATTAATACCACTACTTTTGAGTCCTGTTTCATCTTTCATCATGTTTGAAAGATCTACAGTACGTGTCCCAGCCAATTTGTAAGAGAATGAAAGGGAGAGGGAGAGAGAGAGAGAGAGACTATTTTGGTCACACATGCTCCCTAAATGTAATCTGTGTGATCTCGAAATATAATTTGGAGCATTTGTGAGTGCAAATTTGTTTGTTGTATTTTTTTTCTCGAAAATTCATCGTTAGTAGTATGTGCCCTTGTGAGCTGACAGTAGGTGTTCTGTCTGTATGTATAAAGATAGTTTGAATTCTTAGAACCTATTTTCAGAAACAAGACGGAGACGAGCATTGTGAATGAGAGGTGGGGCTGCTTCATGTGAGCGTGTCACAGTGTGTGTCACAGTGTGTGTGACACCTGTGTGTCACTGACGCATCAGAACGAACGGCTGGTATCGACAGTGTAGCACACCGTTTCCCAAACAGTGGTAGCAAATAGTATTGGCCAGCCAGAATAGAGTATTGAAATGGTTTAAAATATTCAATATGTAGCCTATTGAAAATGTCTGTTGATGACAACAAATGGATTGATTTATGCTCACATCAGAAGTGAGTATATTACATATATTTTGGTGGGTGCTCCTACATTTTAGCTGTGGCTCCTAACTTTCTGAATTAGTGAGCACCAGTGCTACCAAATAAAAAATAGATACATTTTCTAGCCCTGCAGCTGATACTTAAAGTAAACGTTTGCTACGCAGCAGGTTTTGCCACTGTCAAGTTTAAGTTTACACGTGCACAACGACTGACATTATATCTATAAAAATATTATTATAGACGTTTTTTTGTTTACCACTAAACCACTAAAGCCCTATTCAAACATTTTCAAGAATAGCTGGTCTACCAGCTTACCATGTGTCACAATGCCCAGAATAGAAGTAGTTAAAAAAATCATCAAAACATAGTATAAATAAATGAAAATAATGGCCGATGTATCGGTGCTTCTCAAACTTTTTCAAGTCCAGGACCCCCAAATTGATATGTATTTGGCCGCAGACCCCCCATCTGAAAAGAGTTTGTGCCAGGGACCCTAGAAGCAGAGATTTGTGTAAAATGTTTGCATTTTTTTTATATATTCAAAGATTTGCACAGTGACACGCTATGAGCTTGTATATCTGATATTTTTTAATAACCAAAGTGTAAAAATGATTGTGATGCCATATTAGCACATTTTGCTGGGGACACCCTGGTCCCCCACAAGGACCCCTGGGGTTCCCCGGACCCCACTTTGAGAACCAATGCAATATTTAAGCCAAACTGATATATTGGTCAGGCTCTAATTGTTGTACCACTTTGAAGTCGCATACAGTAGATGCTTTACTTAGTGCAGCTCCCTGTTTATTCTTGACTCTCTCTCTCTCACTTGCTCAGTCCTACCTTCTCCTCACTCTGTTTTCATTGTGTTTTTTTAGTGCTATCAGCAAAACTGAAAGAAAACAAGAAGAACTGGTTTGGTCCCAGCCCCTATGTGGAAGTGACAGTCGACGGCCAGTCCAAGAAGACAGAGAAATGCAACAACACGCACAGTCCCAAGTGGAAGCAACCTTTCACTGTGTAAGTCCACAGTGACCTGTTCGCTGTTCATCCATGCAGAAATACAACCAGACAGTCACTTATGTCAGAGTTAACCACATGAACCCTGGTGTCCCTATTCTGGGTAGGTCATAGTAGGTGAACATCTCTACAAGTGAGGCGTTGTGACCTTGTAGATCGGCTATTTCAAGAGGTATAATATAAGAATATATATTTTGCACAGTTGTCGGCCAAAGTCATGCTGTACAAAATCTAATAATAAAACTGGCACTTTAACTCGTACAGTTCTCACACAACGCAACACACACACACACACACACACACACACACACACACACACACACACACACACACACACACACACACACACACACACACACACACACACACACACACACACACACACACACAGACAGAGAGCTAGTAAGTGAGAAGTTTAATTTTACCGACTTTGTAATGCGCGAGGCACACTGCTGGCTTTAATTGGCCACAGGTGTAAGGTTAATCGCGGACTTAGCCTATTTCAGTTTGTCTCGTTATTAAGAAATCAACTCTTTCAGCACGTGTGTTTGGTTGTAAGATGCCGTTTGAGATGCATTATATGCATTCATTACATACCACACTGTCTGTAGGCTATTCCTCCGCCCCACTCCTGTTCTGTTGAATCCCAGCTTCCGCGTCATTCCGCGTCATATTAACTGGTGGGTTTGTGCCATTTGAACGGCACCATTTAGATTAGGGATGTCCGATATTATCGGCCTCCCGATATTATCGGCCGATATTAGCATAAAAATTGATATCGGGAAAATATCGGTATCGGTTTTTGAAAAAAAAAAAAAATTTTTTTTTTTTTTTTTTTTTTTTTTTGCTTTATAAATAAGTTACAGGAGTTCTTACTGTATATGGTGTGTGTGATATGAAATTTGAGCTTACCCTAATCACAATAATCCCCGCATATATCGGTATCGGTTGATATCGGTATCGGTAATTAAGAGTTGGACAATATCGGTATATCGGTTATCGGTAAAAAAGCCAATATCGGACAACCCTAATTTAGATGCTGGGTGCGATTTCACTGGCGCTCCTGGAGCAACTAGTTGTGCTATCTTCAAGTTCTGTGGTCCAAGACATCCACCACTTCAGTTTCTACAGTGAGTGCTGCACTGCTGGTCAAAATATTCTCCTCTTGATCCACACTTATATACGCATCACCGATACGCTTAGCCAACACTGACAAGTTAACGTAATAATACAGGAAAGCAGAACTTTCAAACTTTTAAAATCCCATTTCTATGATATCATGGTAAAGTTATTTCCATTCATAGAAGTATTTAGATAGTAGCCTATTATGTTTTCATATACTTTTATATTTTATATTTCTGTCCACTTTTTTCTTTTTTGGGGAGATTTCTCTGTGTCCCACCAGAGGGGGCCTCGCGTACCACCCGTGGTACTCGTACCACAGGTTGAGAACCACTGCTCACTGTAAAAATTTGATGAATTTAAAAACAAAGCTTGTAGATCAGATTTCTCTTTTGGGTCTCGAGCTAAAACGTTTGGGAACCACTGCTCTAGATGAACCTTGATGTTCTTCTGTCTGTATGTCCACTTTTATTTTAACCTGTCCACAAACTCCCTGTGTGCACAGAGTGCCTTCTTAATATAGAGTCCATCTCGGATTTCACTGACCCCCTGGCGGGTGTGGAGTTATTATACAACAAGAGTTTACCATGGGATCGTAAACGGACCCATGTGTCTTTTCCTGGAGACACTGGGGTTGATAGCTAGACAACAGTCACAGGGTTATGATATGAATGCTCACTTGTCCCTGAATAGCTTTTGAACTTTATTGTGCATGGTTTGTTAGTGCAGACTATAGAGCAGGAACAACGCTTATAGGTGGCTCACGGAACACTGGCTCATTCACCACAAAGTTGACCAGACACATTCATCCTGACTCGGCTGGTTACCTGCTGAAGTGTCTGATGTAATACGTGCAAAGGTGACGCTTAATGAAGAGAGCGGATGTTCAAGCTCGAGACGCATTGTTAGCTTGGCTAAAACTTTAAATATCCCAGCATTTTTCTTGTGGCTGATGATTATTTCTTAACCATTTAAGCCCTGTTGATCCGGGGTCCTCTAGGGCAGGGGTTCTCAAACTTTTTGATACCACAACCCCATATTATGAGGGATCTTTTTGCCAACGGCACCCTCCCGCGACCCCACTTTGGGTCGCTACCCATAGTTTGTGAACCACTGGTCAAGGGCTCCATCCTTGGACCACTTGTTTTTTTTACCTCTACACTAAATCCTTTTTCTGAGTCTGCTGCCTAATAGCGTACTGCCATCCTCTGCACCATAAACAGTAAAGCCAACACACAAAGGCTGCATCGCAGCAGTAGCTACAATGAAGGACAAAAGCCAACCAAGACGTCATCTTCAGATGTACTCATATCACAGCTCAAAGTTTACAACATGTCACAAAATGACCTAACTCATCAATTCATTGTAATGAGCAGAAATTGAGCACTCATGGAGAGAATGTTTTTGGAACAAAGTGACGCATCGACTTGGTGAAACATTGCAGGCAAGTTTACTTCCTAAAGCTGATTATGTTGGCTGCAAAGGTTGAACGAGATGCAAAGCCCAAAACATGCTCATGCCTGCCTTGTTGGTTTATAATCAGTATTATCAAAGTAATCGCACTGACGTGTTGGAAAGAAGCGCTGCGCTACAGTAACAAGGTGTAGTGATCACACACGCATGTATCTGCAAACATGTGATGTGTATTACATTATTGACCAATAAATTTGGCTGGAGAATTGGAATCTTGCCAGTGACCGGCAAGATTCCAATTCTCCAGCCAAATTGATTGGTCAATAATAAACGGAAACCCTGGCTAGGGTTCAAGTGGTTAATTGCCTCCATTTCATTTTGTGTCTTTGAGCCAGTTCATCTAAGAGCTCTTCAAACTCATCATGTGTTGCTATGCGATGCATTGTGACTTTGTAGAAGTGCTATTATTGAATTATAAATGTGAACTTATGCCCAAAATATGGACGCCAGGTTGAAAGTGGTTAATTACACATTGCTCAGAAAATTGGCAACCAGAATGCTGTTTTAAAGTTGTAAAACATGGTTACAATTTACTCATTAGAGTTGAATTGAACTTTGCTGAAGCCAAAGTCACTCTTCATTCTAAAGTTTGACATCTGAATCTTTTTTTGTTGTCCATCTCACACACACACACACACACACACACACACACACACACACACCGGATCGTCACACACACAGGATCGTCACTCCATTCAGCAAGCTGGTGTTTCGTGTGTGGAGTCACCAGACTCTGAAGTCAGATGTGTTGCTGGGTGTGGCCACGCTCGACGTCAGCGACACTCTGAAGTCCAATGACATGAAAAGTGAGTATAGAAGCCTATACAGCACACACGTGATTTTAATGCAGCATGTTGAACCAGTCTGTTGTTGTTTAGCACTTGGTTATCTCATGTCTGCTGATTAATGCCATGTTTTCTGTATTACCAGTTTGTTGTTCAATAAAGGGAAAATACGGAACAGCTGGGTCCCTAGGACAAAGGCCCACTGTGTGTGTGTGTGTGTGTGTGTGTGTGTGTGTGTGTGTGTGTGTGTGTGTGTGTGTGTGTCAGTTGCTTATTGGATTATGCACACCATTGCTTACATGAAAGCCTACGCTGGCTTTCTCCATGCTTGGTGTGATGTATCTCGGATATAGACATACACTATATACATTTATTTTATATATATATATATATAGAGAGAGAGAGAGAGAGAGAGAGAGAGAAAACATGAAATATAACATGAAGTGTATTATTTTTATTGCCTATGTAAGCCCAGGCCACATTGCAATGTGGGGCTATATGTTTTTTATACCTCCTTCAGCAATAGCTGTGGCGGGCGCACAGCAGCGTCTCCAAGGATCCTCAAAAGGGGGTTATTGCCCAATAATAGGCTATTATTGGGCATACTTTTGACCCCCTTTTGATAAAAATAAAGGCAGGAGGATAATAATAATAATAATAGTAATGGGTCATTACTATGGCACTAAAACAATGGAGAAAAAAAACTAGTGGTTATACTAGTCGGTTATATTAAGCCCTAGAACACAATGCCTCAAAAACGCCTTGGGAATGTCAAATTTTGCACAAATGATCACATGGACTCAAGGTTGAACTGATAAGATTTTGTTGGTCGAGGGCCAAGGTCACTGTGATTTAAGTTTGTTGATAGTAGGGGGTCCCATTGTAAAGGATTCTGTTGCTCTTTTCTGTCTGTATCTATCACCATCTCCACTATTCATATTGTCCCTTTGGTTGTCTTCTTATTGCTGTTCACCATATACTGTGCAGGTACATGGTCTAGAGAGCAACTTGATTGCCGTTTGTGTTTTTAAAACACAAACAGCCCTACTACGCCCTACTAGATCATACTACAGCGTTGTCACAGAAGAGCATCAAATCTGCAAGCTCGAAACGCAAATCGTTTTCATCTTTGTAGATATGCTAATTTTGAATGTGGATCCTGAAAAGTAACAGTTTTGGACATATGAGGTTTCCACCCGGCAGAGACAATATACTGTACTGTGACTCCAGAGGTTCCTAATTTGGGCTATTTGTAGGGTGGTGTTTGAGTTGTTTTTACATGTGTGCACAGACTGCACACTGCAGCAGACATTTCTTCGTTGTGCAGACATTTTAGCATTGTGGGATCTCATGTCCTTAACCCATTCAATCCGTGAATGCATCTCTGTCATTTTAGATTTCTTTGGCTATTCAAAAATAGCAGATAATATACAAGCTCATAGCGCGGCACCGAGTGCCGCGCTATGAGCTTGTAGATCTGCTATTTTTGAAAAGAAAACGTGAAAATGTGTGCAAATCTTTGAATATATATTTTTAAGCGAACATTTGTAACTAAAATCTTTGCTTCTGGGGCTCCTAGAACGAAATATTTTGAGATGGGGGTCTGCGGCCAAATACATATCATTTTGGGGGTCCTTCTGCATGAAAAAGTTTGAGAATTAAAAAAAATAAATTATGTTGCTATATTATAGCAACATACGTTTTTTTTTTTTTAATGGTTAGGATTTATAAGACATTTGTAGAATAAATATTCAAAGATTTGCAAAAAATTAAAAAAAGAAAATAGCCAAAGAAATGTAGAATGACACAGATGCGTTCCCGGATTGAATGGGTTAATACTGTTTGCGCACACTGCACATGCTAATATAAATGACGGGGCTTGTTGAAAAGAAAAATGCTCATGCTCCCATTTGGCAGCCAACAAGTTCTACTTGGCCCCATCTTGGATCTCAACCTTCCATCGTCGGTGCGTTCGATTGATTGATGATACTGTGGCAGATTAAAAGCCTTGACTCGCATTTACATGTTGTGTAACTCAATTCCGTCACTTAGTAGCTGTAGGTGGTCTGGCTTCAATTTTTTAAATGGCTGTATGTTGTCTTTCTTAAAGCAAAACTTTGGACAATTAAATCCTTTTTTTCTCTTTTACCGACAAATCATCGGTATGGAAAAATCTATATCAAACAAGCCTGCTGTGTCGCCCATGCTTCCAGGAGTTGACAATGTTGTTAACATTATTAATTGTCATTGCTTGGTCCTTGTCGACACAGTCTCAGAGGTGGTGCAGACCTTACAGCTGAGTGGAGCTGTAAATGCAGCTGTAGCTGCAAGCCACGGGTTCCAGGCAGACATCATAGGAGACCTGTCTGTGTGCCTGGATGGCATGACCGTTGACCCGGACATGTTCGCCTCCGCTGTGGCCAATCATCAGAGTAAGTCCATTTAAAAAAAAATAGATTTGACCCAAAGACCAAGGAGATATGATTTTTCGAGGATCCACTCCCATCCACTTCCTTGTTAACTTAAAACTTAAAAATTCTGTATCTCGGCTCCTGAGTACTTTTATTTTTTCATTGAAAAAGTCTGGCAGTCTACTGTAGAAAATAAATAATTCTGGCAGCCAATGTGTTAAGATGTGAATTCACTCTACTGCTTAATTAATTAATTCTGTCATTTTGTGTCTCAGGTACATCAAACGGGGAATCAGAACATAACGGGGATAATGGTATAAGGTACGGTACCGATTCCATTCATATAGAGGTTTGTCCAAATTCCGCCTGCAGTTTGCTGTTGTTTTGCAGTTGTTGCTATTTTTTTAAAGCTTGTTTCTTTTTTTACACAGATAATGTATAATATATTGTTACAATATTCAATGAAAATAACTGAATTAAAACTGAAATGTGTTGTGTTTTCAGTTCAGAATAATTGACTTTCATTGAGGGACCCTGAAAAGTTTTGAGAACTTATGAATGCAGAATGTTATTTTATTTTCACAACAAACTTTAAAATTACAAACGTGATTGAATGAATCACTCGCAGACAATTAAGAGCAACTCCTTACTGTATAAACAATGTTTACACAGACCTGAGGCCGATAAACAATGTTTATACAGTCAGTTATTCCCTCTTCATCGCCCACAATAAAATTGTTTACATACTCTTTCTCCTGGAGAAGGATGAGTAGAAATGGTCTTGAGTGAACACAGGCAGAGACATGCAGATGTCAACTCGTTCATTATGCTGCCTGTGACCTTTGTTGATGGTGATTGAGAAAGCCAGCATGACACAATATTACTCTGCTACCATCTGCGTCTAAAGGTCCTGCATGGCTGGCAGCTCAGTCCTGCTGATGTGCTGTGCTGTTAACACCCACTTTAGAGCCTTCGATTGCGGTCGGAGTGGAGCATCTTCCTTGCCAAGCAATGAGCCATTGTCTAGTCACCTTAACCCATGAAGACCTGAGGCCGATTCTTAAAAACACCATCTATACTAACCTAAACCTAATCCAACATTTTTCAGAAAATCTTCTATTTTTGATTCAATTCCTTTTAAAAAGAAAACATGTTGCTATATGTCGTCGTTGTACGCTTGTAGATCTGCTATTTTCACTGCTTTTGTGCGACACCCTTGTATGACAAAGTAGGGCTTTAATTTAAAAAAAAAGCATACAGATTTGAAACTTGGAGTTACAAGGTTTCTGCCCGACAGTGACAATATAATCACAGATGCTTTCCCGGATTGAAAGGTGTAACAACCTATATATTAGAGATGCGCGGATGGGTTTTTTTGTCACCCGAATCCGCGTTAACAAATTCATTATCCATCCGCCATCCACCCGCGGTAATTATATCATCCTATTTATAGATCCGCACCAACCGCACCAAATAATTGTTATTTTCCTGTCGTTAGTTTTCTTATAAACAATGTCACTCACCACTGTCGCGATGTAGTGACTGTATACAATCCACAACCATGGTAACAACAAGCGCACGTCTTCATTGAGTTACTTTCGCTTTCAACCACTTTGTTGCCATGTCGGCTTTTTAATAGGCGACTTTTGGGCTTGTTTGGCACATAGACTGTAAAGGTTTGGCACTTGTTTTGGGCTTGTTTTCATATACCTGGCTGATTATTTCTCTCGCAACCTGGCAACACCGCCTGGCTGCAAAGCAACATGTAGTGAGCGGCTATTTTGTGCCTGGTGTAAAATGACGTAATATTAAAATACTACAAACGCAGTTAACGCACACACGGTGAAATGTAGTGCTTTTTAAAACCTATTATAGGCCTATAGATTGATATCATTAATTTAATTCCCGCATTATTTCACCCGCGGTTTATCCAATATTAATTAATAATTATATTTGATTGACCCAAATCCACCCAAACTGCGGTTAACTGCGGCAACCGCGGCTAAAACCGCATTCCGCGCATCTCTACTGTATCTACTAGATGGGGGCATAGGCTCATCGATCTAGTGTCCAAGATCTTGATCAATAATGGATTGATTGGCTTAGGAATGCAAAAAAACAAAAAAATGAATTCAAGGCTTCATGGGGTGTGTAATTTATAGAAAATAAGGATTTTTTTGGGGTGAACTACTCCTTTTAACATGCAAATAAAAATCCAACTTTGCATGTTGGTTTTTGCAGTACTGAAAAGAAGCGGTGGAAGAGGTACTCGTGCAATAAATTTAGCAATACCACAATGTAGAAATACTCAGTTACAAGCAAGTCCTGCATTCAAAATGTTAATGGATGATGAATTGCTTTTCTCTTGCACTTGTCTCTAGACGGAGTCGAGACAGCTCGCCAGCGCTAGACGGAGATGTCCATCCATCCCCGGGCAGTCGGAGGGCTGTGAACGGCACAGGCTCTCCATCCGTGTCTTTGGGTGGCTCCCGGCCGCTGCGACCTCCCAGGCCCTCAAGACCTCCACCCCCAACCCCACGCAGACCCACGTCTTCACCAGGTCAGAAGGAGGAACAATGACGCCATTCACACACAGTGAATCGCCTCGCATATTATACATATATAATACATTTATACATGTATTTTATACATGTCAAAAAATACATTTATTTTTATAATATTCAATTGATTAGTCTGTTTAACCAATTGAACCTTAGCATCCCCATTCTGGGCATATCATAATAGGCTAACATTCTGCTAAGATTTGGCAAAAATAGAAGAGCTTGTAGATTGGACATTTTTGGTGAAGAAATTAGGACCAGGAACTCTGGCCAACGAAGTATAATACTTAACCGTATTTTGTAATTTGTCATACAAAGGTGCAAAAATAGCCGATCTACACGCTCACAACGTGTTGATCGGCTGTTTGCTATTTTTGAAAGGTTTTTGCCTATAATGACATGCCCAAAATAGGGTTACCAGGTTGAAAAACTGTCATAGACCTATTGGACTTCATAGTCCACTTTATGCTACCGTAACAAATAAATAAATTCCAAAAATCTGTTGGATCGATTAAATCAATTAGGTTGATTAACTGTTGAACTGTCTGACACCTTTCCCGCAGCATCCTCCAATGGTTCTGCTCAAGCTGAAGGCAGTGACGGACACTCAGGCTCTGATACACCGGTGCGGACACCAGCCCCTGCATCCACAGTGGCCCCGGAGCCCAGCCCCTCCACAACCTCAGAGAACACTTCCTCCTCAGCATCTGGCACCGCAGCAGGCAGACAGCAAGCTAGTAGCGTCACTGCGGGCGTTCCTGTGGGTCCTCCTGCGGGTGCTCCTGCCGGCGCTCCTCCCGGCGCTCCTCCCGGCGCTCCTAGGGTGCCCGCAGTGAACACAGGACCCCTGCCTCCTGGGTTGGTTCCACTGACTATATAGAAACTTGGATGTAATAACGCTTACTTGCATGGTTTGCTTTTATAGCTCAAAGATGGCATTCTTTATGGGCACTGCCCTGGAAGTGACATTTGGAACCAGGGCCTGCATAGTAGAACAGCTAGTCAGCAAGCGGTGCCCAAATAGAAGTGCAAATTCCTGACCACCGTTTACAGGCAAAGGCCAATACAAAGTCATTCACTCTAGGATTTTCTGTTTAGTAGTTTGGCGCATGTTCATTCAAATTAGAAGCGAATTCCGCCTCTGTAGTGAGTGACACTCAATACCAGTTGAGTTCAACAGAAACATACCTCAAGATTAGAAAGAAAGATACAGTACCTGGGCGCTACAGTAGAGACTACCCAAATATAATACTGGAGCACTCGACTGGGTCTGCACATATTTATTATTTTGCAGGGCTGACTGCAAAATGATAAATTAGTGTGGACCCAGTCGAGTGCTGAAGTGCCCAGGTATCTTCTTTCTTATTCAAATTGTCCCTGTTGAGCACCGAGAACTTCTACCCTTAACTGGCTGAAGCGCGTTGGACTTCTCTTTGTAACATTGTACTCCATAATAATTATGGAAGTGCTGAATATTGATAACATTTTAAACTAGCTGTTGTAGAAATTGAGCCAGGTTGAGCAACTACATGGCCTATTTATCGGCATAAAATGTACAGTTTGTTTGCTGCCAGAGAGGGGCACCAATTTATGGCCCTCTAGTCTCAATTGTTTTGTTCTCTCTGAATACCTGATGACTAGTTGAACACACTGTCGCATCTTACAGTGACTGTTGTGTTTGCCTTCTAGGTGGGAGCAGAGAGTAGACCAGAATGGCAGGATGTATTTTGTCGATCACGTGGAGAAGAGAACGACGTGGGAGCGCCCCGACCCGCTGCCTGCTGGGTAAAAAAAAAAAGTCTTGCTGTTTGCCTCATTTCTTTGCAGTCTATGAACCCTTTCTGCTTGACAGCCAAGTCCATCTGCCACAGTGGATTTGAGAGAAAACATATGGAATATTGAAGTTATTAGTCATAAATGTCTGTGACCTACCCCGGCTTTGCCCTGAGTGAGAGGAATGTTAAATGGACAGAGAGGGTGATAACAAGTGATATCAGCCCTAGGGCTCTTAGCTGTTAGCAATCCTCAGGCTAGTACGGCAGTAGCTGAACAACTAGCGCACCCACTAGACACTGAAGCTCACTGCTGAATGTACTTGGCGTGTCAAACATGCTGCTAATAAATTGATTGTTTTCATTTCTCTGTGTTCTTGCTTCCCCTGTCTTTAGCTGGGAGCGTCGCGTGGACCCTATGGGTCGTGTCTACTTTGTAGACCACATCACACGCACCACCACGTGGCAGCGCCCCACAGTGGAATCAGTGCGTAACTACGAGCAGTGGCAGCATCAGCGCAGCCAGCTGCAGGGCGCCATGCAACAGTTCAACCAGAGGTTCATATTTGGGGTGAGCTGATTTTTTTAAAGCACACATTTTTAACTCAAATCTTTGCTTCTGGGGATGCCTGGAACAATATATTTTGAGATTGGGGGGAGGCTAAATACATATAATTTTGTGGGTCCTTGACATTAAAAAGTTTGAGCACCACTGATATAGCAACACGTTAGGATTTAGAAGACATCTGTAGAATCGGCCTCAGGGCTTAATGGGCTTAATGTTAAATGTACAGCATGTGTCAGAATGTACTGTAAAACTCTATACGGTGTCAGTATGTCTGTGCATCAGTGTCACTAAAACTATTTCCTGTAATAATAGTGGCTGAAGTGACTGTATCTGTGTCTCTGTTGTTCCAGGATCAAGTTGCTGCTGGTGCCCAGAAGCCAGAGTTTGATCCTCTGGGAAGCCTGCCACATGGATGGGGTAAGAGTTCATTAAGTTGTTCGCATTAATTAATTCGATGAAATTGGTGATGGAATTTAAAAATAAAATCATAGAAACCAATCAATGTTAATGACAGGAGATTTACAATGGATATTTTCCAGTGCAATAGTGTATGTTCAATTAAGAGATAAGAACGGGTTCAATTGTAGGTCAAGAATTTACTCAAGTTGAAAAAGTCAGGCGGTGAACTTAAAAGGAATCCAAGGCACTCTGTTAAGCTGTATAGTTAAAAAGCCTTTATTTTGTCATGGCTTGGCATGCACAGGTTACGGTAACCTGCGTTTCACTTTTAACCTTTGCCAAGCCATTACGAAATAAATGCTTTTAACTATACAGCTGAGTGGAGTGCGTTGGATTCTTTTCAAGTTCACTGCCAGACTTTTTAACCTTGATTTTTCAGGAACTTAGGTTCCCAAACAGGCAACGGTCCTAAATATAAAGACGAGAGGGAATCCACTATAATGCCAGAAAGACTGGCAAATACACTATCTTTACAGCATATTGATTAATAGAAAATTGTCTGCATTTTGCTTTTATCCAAAGCACTTTACAATGTGCATTAAATTCACCCATTCACACACGCATTTAGGCCTACATACACAAACATGCACCCACGCACACACACACATACACAAACATGCAGGCACGCACACAGATACACAAACATGCATGCACGCACGCACACACACAGACCACACCATGCGATACACCAACCTGCGCCATCGGGGGCAAAACCAAAGTACTTGAACATAAGATGTAAGGTGTAATACACATCTTGCATCAGAATAGCATTCAATTTATTACACTGAATGGGTGAATGGGTACTCATTCCAAACCTTAAAGCCAGACCAAACCAATGCAACTAGTCGCAACTCCTTACAACAAAACAGTTTTTAATGCCAGTCCACACCAATGCAACTCCTTGCAACTGCCATTGGGGATAATGGTTGCAAGGAGTTGCAAGAAGTTTTGCAGTGGTGGGGACTGGCCTTTGGTTCCATTTGTACACTCAGAGTTATGGGGGTCCAAGATGTGTCTACAAGAAGAAAAAAAACTGTCAATCATTCTATGCTTGTAGTAGACCAGTGGTTCTCAGTTACTGACTAATGAGTGTGTTTTTCAGAGAAGAGAACTGACGCCAACGGCAGAGTATACTATGTACATCACCCCACACGGACAACGCAATGGGAGGACCCGCGCACACAGGGGTTAGTGTACACATTTTTGTGTTTTTCTCTACGCAGGTATGAGTGTCCTACTGAATGTGTAAAATACTGTGTGGTAGTTCTATTTAACCACTTTCATCCTGCCGTCCCTATGTTGGGCATGCCATTATAGGCAACAGGTTTCAAAACAATCTAAATTAAATTCATAAAAGTTCAATTTGTTTTGCCTGCTGTAGTTTTTTAACCAGAACTGGAAAACAAACTACACAACAGCCTAGGGGTTTCATCCCGTTTAACTAGTTAATACTTGTGTTCTTATCCTCCAATCAGGCTGCTGAATGACAAGCCATTGCCAGAGGGCTGGGAGATGAGGTTCACAGTAGACGGCATTCCCTACTTCGTTGACCACAACAGGAGAACCACCACTTACATCGACCCTCGCACCGGCAAATCATCACTGTATGTCCTGCATTGTCAACAGGCTTAATACTGAGCAGGAAAACTTCTCAGAGCTCCATTGAAATCACATTGGCTATAGTGCGCCGTATACTCGCTAAGATGTTAGAAATGTCACCACTGAGAAGAACTACTTGCCGCTGTGGGGCTAGAAACCTTGTATGCACAAAACCATTACTTTTCAAGAAATGGAAATACAAACCTGTGTTCCCATGGGTCCAATGTAGTTCTTTTTTAGTCACAAGCTCTTGTTAATACTTGTCATGGGTTCAATATTTATAAAACGCACGGGCAGACTTAATCACTTGTCAAGATTACATTTTTTTAAAATGGAGTTTCTGCCCAACATAGGCAGTATCATCCTCATACATGTTTTTATGTCACTCCACACCTCACAACTACTTAGCAGGGTGAGAGCAGTAGGTATGGGAACCAACAACAAAGCTAATGGTGCTGGTGCCATTTTTTTGTGGAAAAATTATATAAATAAATCCACTAACCACAAAACTTAGAAGAACTTAGTAGAATACAAGCTGTGTAAAAAGGACCTTTTTTATTTATTTATTTCTTTCTTTCTTTGTCAAGCTAATCAGTGTGCAATTTACACAGTGAAACAAGTTTATTAAAGATTGAAAATGTTTGTTGTGTAGGATACAGAATTCGAAATATAAATATATATAAATGATAATGTTTATACCCCCTTTCTCTGCCCATCATTCCATCTCTCTCTCTCTTTCTCCCAAATATTTCTCTCCCCTCATTTCCCCTCTCTCTCTCTCGCCATTCCAGTGAAAATGGGCCACAGATCACCTATGTACGCGACTTCAAAGCCAAAGTGCAGTACTTCAGATTCTGGTGCCAGGTAACACAAATAATATAAGGATTTTAAACTTTAGTCAACGTGCTTTGCCTTAAAGGGGGTGTAAGTATTTGTGTTAAATAGCTTTATATTTGCATAGTAATCATTGCTATCAGGTGTTTGTTCAGTAACAGGGTTCTCCCCATCTATCCAGCTCTTTAGTAAACATAAAATACATGTTCAGGATACCAATTTCATCCAATCAGGAGAGAGAACTCGTACAGGATACAGGATAAATAAGGGAAATTGTAAGTGATGAAACAAAAACAAAAAAGAGAAAAGACAATAGAGCACCGAAGTTTGGCGTAATTAATTACGTATCCTACCTGGGTTATTTTAATGGTTGGAGCGGAAGTGGTCTCCCTACTCCCATTGGTCAAGTGTTGCTTGTCAAAGAGCTGATCTACAAGCAAAAAAAACATCGCAACACATTGTTAGCTTGTAGATTTGTTCTTTTTGGCAAGTTACACCCTTTCGTGATGGAGTATAAATTATATAGCCCCTGTATACTTCGTCATATGAGGAATAGCTGATCAACAAGCTCACAACGCGTTGCATTACAAGCTTGTAGATATGCTATTGTCGTTATTTTCTGAAGATCTTGGCCATTTTAGCCTATAATTACATGCCCAAATGAGGGCTATCAGTGGTTAATCACTTGTGACTTCCCATTCCACAGCAACTGTCAATGCCTCAACACATCAAGATCACAGTCACCAGAAAAACTCTGTTTGAGGATTCCTTTGCACAGGTAAATGTTTTAACACCACCCTACCTCAGGGGTTCCCGATCCTTTCCATATCGAGTATCCTCAAATAGCCACTGTGGCCCCCCTATTATACTTTTTTTTTTTTTTTGCCAAAATTGATATTGTGTGGTATTGTATATTAGCAATACACCCCCCCCCCCCCCCCCCCCAATATATTTTTATTTATTCATCATTAACACTGAATACATGAATTTGTCTGTTTTAGATCATGAGCTTCAACTCCCAGGATCTCCGCAGGAGACTGTGGATCATCTTCCCTGGAGAAGAAGGCCTTGACTACGGAGGGGTGGCCAGGCAAGTCCATATTTTTTGTTGTATTCAACATACTCCTTATAATATATTAGACTGCCTTTTCATTATCGCTGCTAGGCCAGAACGGCCGGGGGTGGGGCTTATGTTTTCTGTCTGTCTGTGAGACTGCTGCACCGATTGGTGTGACACTTTGCATGCATCCTCCCAATAGACCAGGGAAGAACTTCTACCCCAAAGTTTTCAAATTGCCGTCATGGTGGTCACTATAACACAGGGGTTCTCAAACTGTCCCCACATGATTTGGGGGGGGTCTCCAAATGACAGTGAAGTGACAATTTAAGGACTTTAAAGACCTTTTTAATACCTCCAAAAGAAGAAAAGAAAAAAGACCATTACTAAGAACTATACTATGAAAACTGGTCAAACATTGGCCATATTGTCAAATACTATATGAAAGAGGCAAACATTGTGAAAATAGCCGATCGACAAGCTCACAACCCCTCGCAACGCAAGGTGTTATTTTGGGGGGGTCCCCTGTTCAAATATGATTCTTTTGGGGGGCCACGACCTGAAAAGGTCACTGCTATAATTGACGACTTCATGTTTTGTCCTATATCTCTGGTACCATATTCTGTACAATCAATTTGTTTTCAGATGGATCCCTCGGATCCACTTCCAGTGTGTTTCAGGCCTTACCTGTACATCTACTGTTCTGCTGTCCTCACAGATTAAAGTTCTCAGTCGCCACGACCGATTTCAGTCATTTGGATTCCATAGAATCCAGCATGTCTTCAATGGAAGCATGTTGCACAGTGAAAATAGGCTATAGCCTATTATTTAAAGATTGGAGCATTTGAAGTGGTCAAACTAGCAATGTTCAGAAGCATGTTCCATAAAATCTTAATAGTCTCGGATATTTCATATAAAAGCAAAGAGTAATCTGTGATTTCTTCACCTGGGTGGCAGGCACTGGCAGCATGTATAACAGAAGGAACAATGTTACTAAAACATCATCATTTTACATATTGTGTTGCGCTAGTGTGTGTGTGTGTGTGTGTGTGTGTGTGTGTGTGTGTGTGTGTGTGTGTGTGGAGGGGGGGGGGGGGCTCCTTTCAGACTGTAAGTGTTTCACAAATCACAAATCAGGACTTGGCTGTACAACATTTTCATTTGTGAGATTTTATTTTGCTTTAATCCATGTGTCCTTTATTAATGGCTCCTCTGTCTGCTTTAGGGAATGGTTCTTTCTGCTGTCCCATGAGGTGTTGAACCCCATGTATTGTCTGTTTGAGTATGCCGGGAAAGACAACTACTGTCTCCAGATTAACCCTGCCTCCTACATCAACCCCGACCACCTGAAGTACTTCAAGTTCATTGGACGCTTCATTGCCATGGTCAGTCATTTTGGCTTGTGTTCAACTTTTTGGCAGCATGGCTAGTGAGAATATTAGCACCATATAGTAATAACTTAGCTTTTGTACAGGTACAGAAGAGTTAAGCATTTTATTGTCACTGTTACATTATGTCCGAAACCGTAACCTTTCCGGAAAAGGAAATATGATAAAAAATGGAATCCAATGTAGTTATTATTTACGTAGTCACAAAGCTCTTGTTAATACTTATAAAACCCACATGCAGATTTACTGTGTAACTAACTGGAGTCATGCTGAACATGCCTGATCTCAAATAACTACTAATTGATAGTGTTCAGATTCTGCTATATTGCGTTTACCTCTCCGTAGTTAATAGTAGGAATTAGTTCTCATCTACAATACGATATAATATATATATTGATGTTATATACTGTAGGAAATTCTCATACTGATGAGGAAAGTGAGATCAGTAAAAGATGTAGTGTCTGTTTTGGTAAATTGTGTTATTAGATTTTAAGAAAATATGTGGCTGATGTTCAATATGCAAACTGAAGCCCTGTTTGTGCTATATGCTGTGTTATACTGCCCGTCTAAATCACTGGTATATTTATTCTTATGCTCTGTATGTTTGTGATCACAGGCACTGTTCCATGGAAAGTTCATTGACACAGGGTTCTCTCTGCCGTTCTACAAGCGCATCCTCAACAAGCCTCTGGCCCTCAAAGACCTGGAGTCAATAGACCCTGAGTTCTACAACTCACTCATATGGATCAGGTGTTTATTATCATAGACAAATATTAAGGAGATTAGGATGGCTTTTCAAATTATTAACTTAATCATTTGAAATATCATTTGGAAACCACTGCCAAATACAATGGCTATACTAAAATTAAGTACCGGTATGTGTTTCCCAATTTTGGGTATTATAAAAATATTTAGCTTTATCGATTAGCGCGACACTGTTTTATGAGTTTATCTTAACCATAACCTGAACCATTCTGTAATTTGATATAGAAAAGATAAGAGAGAAACAATACAGCATTTTCTAGTTTTTGTCTGAGAAATGATTGAAATAATCGTTCTCAAACGTTTGTTTCGATGATCTCATTTTGTTAAAGAAATCCCGAGAGAATGTTGTTGAGTGAATGCTAGAAGGTGAGGCACGGCCGTAGTAATAACTATGTTCTCTTTGCAGGGATAACAACATAGAGGAATGTGGTCTGGAGATGTTCTTCTCTGTAGACAAGGAGATACTGGGGGAGATCACCACCCATGAGCTGAAACCAGAAGGAGGAGATTTGCTGGTCACTGAGGAGAACAAGGAGGAGTATGTTAGGTGGGTCACAATGTCGGTAGCAATGCGCTAGCACACAGGGTCTCAGAGTGGGGGCCGGCCGGCTGCGGGCGTCAGGGGAAGCAATTGGCAATTCAAACTGCAATTCATGAGATTATTGTGCCAGTTTAACCACTTTCAACCTGGGGTCACTATTTTGTGCATGTCATCATTGTTAAATGTTTGAGCTTTGTGCGCTGTGAACTTTCTTTTTAGCCATTTTCAGTTATAATTTCACAATAGTCAGAGGCTATGGCTATTTGTGGGGCCTTGGTACGAAAATGTGTCGAGGTAAAAGAAAATTGCCTATAATGACGTGCCCAAAACAGGGACACCAAGTTGAAAGTGGTTAAAATTTGGGACACATTTCTGATACTGAGGTAACAAAAAAGTCATATAATGTCACATAAGACAGATGTATCAGCTTTAATAATGTGTGTATGTGTTTCCATAGGCTGGTAGCAGAGTGGCGTCTTTCTAGAGGAGTGGAAGAGCAGACGCAGGCTTTCTTGGAAGGCTTCAACGAGGTCCTCCCCCAACAGTATCTGCAGTATTTTGATGCCAAAGAGCTGGAGGTTTGTGTTGGACATGCCTGTATGTTCTATTCATGTTAGTTTGTTCTTCCTAAATACTGCTGCCAAGCAACTTATGCAAAGTTCATAGTTTAAATATTTACATGATATGACGTTTAAAGTGGTTACATTGATCATACCGTGACAGTATAATATTCAACTCAACTTTATTGTTGATAAAGTTTACGATTTAAACAATTACATACAGTTGCTGTCGCGTGGAAACCTTGTACTGTATGTCCAAAATGTCCCTTTTTTATTATTGTTTAAAAAACATTTTTAAATAGCCGATCTACAAGCTCACGTGAGCTTACTTGTAGATCTGCTATTTTCACTACTTTTGTGTGACACTCTTGTATGATGAAGTATTCATTTACAAATAAACATGTAAAGTGAAAATATGGAGTTACAAGGTTTCTGCCCGGCAATGATATAAAATTCAAAGTGGTTATCTTTATCATACTATGTCATATAATATTCAACTCAACTTTGGTTTCACATCTATTGAGAAATATATTATATTAGTATTGATATATTATCATGGACCCCGAAGCTCCCACAAAATGGAACAGTTAATTATTAATAACATGGCTGGTGTCAGCTGTCGGCAATTGATTGTCGAGAAATTATCATTAATACATTTAAACTCAACTAATTCAAGACCAGCATGAATCAATTGTGGGTCATTTCTGAAAGAGTATGTGCTCCTGTTGTAGGTGATGCTGTGTGGTATGCAGGAGATTGACCTTGCAGACTGGCAGAGGAGCACCATCTACAGACACTATGCACGCAGCAGCAAGCAGATCGTCTGGTTCTGGCAGGTCAGTACTTTAAAAGCTACACTTTCAAATGGGTTAATTTAACTCAGAAAGTAAAAAAAAAAACACACTCATAGTTGAATGTACACAGATCTGACTACTCGGGTAGAGCTAGATGATATGACTTTAAATTCCTACCTAGAATACCTACATACTCTACCTCATGTGCAAGATTTGGCCTTATCCAATTCAAAATCCTTCACAGACTTCATCTCTTTAAATGAAAACTTGCTGTAATATATCCTAATGTGGAAGACAAGTGGAATTAATGTGACCAATTGAGACTAAGCTTTCTCTCTTTAATAATAATAATAATAATAACTTGGATTTATATACTGTAGCGCCTTTCAGAAACCCAAGGACACTTTACAGCACACACAATAAACAAATGAATTGCCAAAAGCTTGAGTAAATAAGTGTCTCTTCAGTGCGGACTTAATGTCATTCTCCATCATGGACATATTGTCACGCACACAGAGGTCTCTTTCCTGGGGCTACATTTGTCATTCCAAACCCGCATTTTTAAGGGAATAAAAACAGAAACAGTCTGCATGGTCTGTCGCCTTACAGATGTAGCTGTGTAAATCTCATTGGATGCCATTAACCCATTAAAACCGGGAAAGCATCTGTCATTTTAGATTTGAGCTAAAAAGCATTCTTTTATACTTTGGCTATTCAAAAATAGCAGATATACAGTACAACCTCATAGTGCGTCACAAATTGTCATGCAAATCTTTGAATATAGTATCTATTTTTTAAAGCGAACATTTTTAACTCAAATCTTTGCTTCTGGGGTTATAATTTTGGGAGTCTTTGACATGAAAATGTCACTGATATAACAACATACGTTTTTTCAGAAACTGTTAGGACTAAGACATTTGTAGAATCGGCCTCAGGTCTTAATCGGTTAAGGCCCTGACATATATTATAGAAAGCTTGTGTCAAGAAACAGATCCATTGTTTTGGCGGTAGACAAACTAGAGGTGTCAAAACCTGTTGAAACGTCTTTCATAGCACGGGGGTGATGTGCTGGGAACATGTTTAAGCCAGACTGTCTTTGTGTGCCTTAGCTAATTAAGGAGATGGACAATGAGAAGAGGATGAGACTGCTGCAGTTTGTCACTGGAACCTGCCGACTGCCTGTAGGAGGCTTCGCTGACCTGATGGGTGAGAAAAGCCATTTAACCACTTAAAATCTATTGTATGACAGGGTCGTACAACGGAGAAAGACGAATGGAAATAGAATATAATACAATTGTGAAAAATGCAAAACTATGATAACCTGGATGTGAAGGCTGACGGGATATTGACAGGTGTTGTATGTACTTTGCTTCATAGGGAGCAACGGTCCACAGAAATTCTGTATTGAGAAAGTTGGAAAGGAGAACTGGCTTCCCAGGAGTCACACATGGTGAGTAGACACAGTTCAAACTACACTGGCTTCCAGTCAGCCTAAAGTTAGTGAAGAAAACATATAGATTTGAAAATTCCCTTTCTTTGGAAATTCCCTTACGATAGAAATTATTACTTAGTATGGTGAAGTCCTCCCTTTTTATTTCAAAGATAAACTGAAGTATATAATGTTACCACTTAAACCCTCTATTCTTAGTGAAACGGACCTGAGTTGCAACCATACTTGGTACGCTGATTCACTCTACACCAAATCTCTTCACCAAAAATAACCGATCTACAAGCTCACAACCCGTCGAGTTGCGATGCGCTGTGAGCTTGTAGATCTGCTATTTTTGGCGAATGTTCCCTCCCTCCAGAATAGCGGGCGTTGGGGTTCAAGTGGTTAAGGATGGCCGTGACCACTACATCTATTGTTTTGTCTCGCAGCTTCAACAGGCTGGACCTGCCTCCGTACAAGAGCTACGAGCAGCTGAAAGAGAAGCTGATGTTCGCCATTGAAGAGACGGAAGGCTTCGGACAGGAGTGAGACACACGACAAGCACCCAACAAAACACGGCAGTGTTCAAATCAGGGAGCCTCTCGGAAAAAGGCGCGTGTGTGTAACACGAATACATGGGCACTGTGCATTTGTGTGTGTGTGGCGTGTGTGTGTGTGTGTGTGTGTGTGTGTGTGTGCGCGTGTGCGTGCGTAAATGGCTGCAAGGTGCATGTAGTTTGAAAAGGACAGGCTTGCCAAGCTTCATTTATACTCCATTGTGCAACGGGTCGCTTGCTGAAAGGAACTGATCTACAAGTTGCTAGCTTGTAGATCAATGCTTTTCGGCAAGCAACACCTTCCTGTTGCAGAGTATAAATGTAGGATTTTAAGGCTGATGGCTACATGAGGATTTCTTTTTTTTACAAATCCAAACCAAAAACACAGGAAGAATCTTCTGTCTGTCAGAATGTCGTCCACGTTGTGTGCGGAACCGGGACACTGCCCCTTTATGGCAGGGCTGTTTCAGAGCCAGGTTAAGTTTCAGCATGATTCGTTTCTTTGTCATGTGTCAGATTAATTTTGTGTGTTAAGTATTTAACTCAATCCATGTCTCAACTTGTTCCAGATCCTTTAAAAACTGCTGTGTTAATCTGTTTCCTGTATTTCACTTACTCCATACGCTGAACAATAGTTTCAGTTGGTCGGTGGTCCACTTCTACACTTTCGGGGGTTAAGTTAACATTCACAGCTTTACAGTGTATCTTCACTTTACAACCAAAGTGGAGTTTGTAAGTGGTGTGGGGGTAAACTTCCTGCCCATCACCACGGAGACTAGGGGTTTGAATCCTCCGCAGTGCGTCCAGGCGCTCCAGCGAATAGAATTGGTTGTGTTGGTGGGAGGGAGGCCGGGAGGAAAAGCGGAAATGAATAAATTATGAAAATAATTTGAATCGGTGAGGGTCATAGCTTTGACATGGTGAAGCTAGTTGATGGGAAAATGGCTTTTGGAAAGTAGATTTTCCTGAATGTTCTGCACACTTTCCATCCCTTGCTGATCCCTTGCTGATGCTTCATATGTGTTGAACAGCAAAATGTAGTTTTGGTTGAAGATCATTGATAAGATTTTAATGTAAAATAATAATAAAAAGAAAATGCTATCCACAGAGCTTTTAAAAAAGATGTGGAGGCAGCAGCAGATGCGTTACAATGGTGCAAACTGCATGAGTTCTGCCTCAAAGGCGTAACTCGAGGAAATAAAGAATCCTATGCATTAGAGTCGTTGTAATGTGGAGTGGATTAATGTAAAGTACTGGTTTTCAAAGTGGGAACTACCAGGGGCTGCCAAAAGGGCCAATTGGTAAGGATAGGAAAATGAAAAATATATTTAATTAAGATTAAATTAAAAAACAATTGATGATTTAAATTAATAAGATTGAAAGATTTTCTTTTTTTTTTGTTGAGAATAGCAGATATACAAGTTCACGTGTCGCATCTCTGGTCTAGACTCCCATCTAGACCACTGATTCTCTCAACAATTTTTATTTCAAGGTCCTCCAGTTATGCATTAGGCGACAGACCCCATTTGATACCATTTATCATCTGTGAGACCCCAGTCCACACTGTAGAATCCTCAGTGTTCATTTAACTCTGTCTGAGAGTGTACAAATTGAACCCAATGGACTTGTTTCTGGTTCCATTTGTATACAGACCCATAAGTGTTGGTTCATATTCATAACCCCACATTAAACCGGTAATCTAGAACAGTGGTTCTCAAATCTTTTAAGGTCAAGGACCCCCTAATTGATATGTATTTGCCTAAGGACACCCCCATCTGAAAATAGTTGGTGCCCAGGAGGACCCCATAAGAGATTTATGTTACATTTTTCAAAATTATTCCAAATGTTCAAACTTAACATACATAATACATACATAATTGTTTTCTCACTCAACGGTAAACATACCACCATATAGTATACAGGGTATCTGCACATTTCTAAAGTGCCAATTTAAGAAAGAGGCAAAAATAGGCGATCTACACGCAAGGCGTTGTGAGCTTGTAGATCGCCTATTTTTACAATATCCATCTGCGGAACTGAGTCAAACAAAATGTAAAATGCCTCAATTCCAAGTGCTTGTCAGGGAGGGGGGTCCTCAGTTCAAATATGATTATTTTGGGGCGCCTCAAAGGTTTGAGAACCAGTCATCTAGAATACAGGTGTGTAAAAGGAAGTCTGTGTAGCTGGCGTGTATGTACATGTAGCATATAGCATGTAATGCTGAGAGTGGCAGAGTTTTTAAACTACGGCCTGGTGAGTCCGTTTTTATATTTATGGGAAATGTCTTTAATAAGTGGACTATTGCTCTGTTTAGGCCCACAAACAAAATCAATGGAAAGGGTGGATCATGTTGAATCGAGATCGCTGTTGAAAGTGTGATAAACCTAATTATAGTTCAATTTAACCACTTGTACCCTAGCATCCGTATTTTGGGGGAACATTTCGCCAAAAATAGCAGATCTACAACACGTTGCAATGCGACGCATTGTGAGCTTGTAAATATGGTATTTTTGACCAAGAGATTTGGTGTAGATGGAAAAAAAGCGGCCCAGTAACTCAAGTCTGTTTTGACTAAGAATAGAGGGTTTAATTAAAGGGTTAAAGTGATATTAACTTCCCTTGGCAGAAAGGTTGTCACTTTTCGGTACACAAGCATCAATAGATGTCCATCATTAATGCACTGTTGATCTGTTGTCATCACTAACGTGGAAAAACAGGCTCTCGTATCTATGAAACACAAAGGCATAATTTAGCTGATTCCAATGCAAGGATATGGTGCTGATGACAGCACCCCAAAATAAGCCACTGTTGTCAGTTGACTGAGTCTAGACGTGTGTGTGTGTGTGTGTGTGTGTGTGTGTGTGCGTGCGTGCGTGCGTGCGTGCGTGCGTGCGTGCGTGCGTGTGCGTCCGCTAAAACACATGACACTTCAGCTGTGCGAAGATGCACTCAAATGGCAAAACACTGGATAGGTATAGGATTTTCTTTTCTTTAACTTTCTGGGGCATTTCTTTGTAGTAGGACATAGAATATACAGTGACAGTTAAAGCTGCAATCTGGAAATATTTTAACCAATATTTATGTTAATACAACAAAACTAGTACATCTGCAGTGGTTGGAGGTGGTCCCTACTCTTCCATTGAGACATTTTAGACTGGTGTCGGGTGCTACCTGTGACGGGTAGTACTGGCTCAAGCTCATAAGCCCAATATCTCTTAGTTGAGCGGTAGAGGATCTGGTCTTCCTTGCGGGAGACTCCGGTTGAAATCCCGGGTGTTAGTTGCAGTTATAAAACTTGAGGATTGCAGCTTTAAGTGGAGACACATAATCGCTGTTGTTATTAAATTAAAACCGGGAAAGCGTCCGTGTCATTTAAAATTTTAGCGTTGGCTGTTCAAAAATAGCAGATATACAAGCTCACAGCACGTCACTTTGTGCCGCACTGCAAGCTTGTAATTTTTTTTGAACATTTTTGAAAAATCTTGAAAGTGTTTTTTACACAACTCTTCCTTCTAGGGGGTCCCTGGCACAAAACATTTTCAGATGGGGGGGGGGGGGGGGGGTTCTTGGCCAAATGCATATACATTTGTGGGTCCTTCAGCACGAAAACGTTTGAGATCTACTGATTTAGAAGGCATTTGTAGAAACGGCCTCTGGTCTTAATGGGTTAAATAAACTCTGAGACGGGATTAGTATCATCAGGATGTCTCTCAATTAAGGAAACACTGACACTCAAACCGTGGGCCCTATCTTGCAAAACATTTTAAAATAGTTCTACTAATAACCAATCTACATCGACACATTTTGAGCTTGTAGATTGGCTAAGTATTTTTTTTTTACGTTTTTCAAAATAGTGAAAAATGTCAAACGTTTAGGGGTAAGGCAAGCGTGCAAGATAGGGCCCCTTGTCTGCTCAGCTACCAACCATTTATACACCACATCTGACCAGTTCTGGTGGAACAGAGGTGATGTGGGGTTGTGTGAGTTTTATCCTGACATGTCTGCAGTGTTTAACCTAAAGCTTTGATTCCCAACCTGTGGGCTGTTAGAGGGCGTTTGCAAGTCACTGGGCCCCCAAATAATTGGCAAATGACAGTATTTTTTTGTTCTTCTTTAAAACCTTGACATTTAGCTTTTTATAGTGAACTTAAAGTATACTACGTTGGTCCCATTGATCCAAGCCGGAACACAGTCGATTGATTGATAATTAAGATAAACATGCTCTTAAAATGCACAGGGCCCCACCCATGTGAGCACTTAACACGGCAGCCAATAAATAGGCTGCCGTGTTAAGTGGGCCGCGAACGCTTTCAAGATTTTCAAGTGTGTGGGCCCGAATCCAGAAAAGGTTGGGAACCACTGGCGCTAGTGTTTGTCAGTCTAACGTCTGGATTTCCAAATGCATATTAACCAAGCTCATTATGTGTCCAATAACTTCCAGTAGCCTGCACAGTAAAATCCTATGTGTTAACTCTTGGGACTGCACAAATGGAACCAATTTGTACACTAAGTACAAATTGTACAGTTACGATTGGATAAATTAACACTGATAATTTTGCTGTGTAGTTGTTTTACTTGTCAACCAGTTTCTCTCCAACACAAGGTGATTCTACTTGTTTCACGGCTAAATCCAGACAGTTCATTTAACTCTGATGGTGTAGCAATGGCAAATGTGTACTCTCAGAGTTGAATCGTCACATTTTTCTATGTTGGGTCTAGTAAATGTAAAGAATTGATGTGTCTTGTTTTAAACTGGTTCATGAATCTTAAGAGGATTATTTTCAGATTCTCTAAAAGAGTTGATGATACATGAAGTCTGTTTGTAGATGGGCTTCATTGCCTTTAGCAAGGAGGTAACATAATGTGGATATCATTGCTGTCGGTAGAAACTTCGTTTCTCCATGTTTCAACTTTCTTTTATTTCTTTTGTATATGCCCTACTTCATCATACAAGAGTGTCACACAAAAGTAGTGGTGATGCAACGCGTTGTGAGCTTTAAAAATAATAATACAAAAATTGTTTGAGACATACAAGGTTTCCCGACAGCAACGATATCATAGCAGGATATACTGAGCTATAAGGAATGATATAAACTTTACCCAATATTTGTTATAATTGCGGGTAACAATGCCCAACCACTGGCCTAAGAATGTCCACGAATCAGGGCCTGTAAGATAAGTGTTAATTCTCATCATATTGTCTTCTGAGTGCATCGTTAATTGAAATCCCAGGGACTTGGTAGATAAGCAAACGTGTAAATAATGGTGAATTTATGTCACATGGCAAATAAAATGTCCACTCATCTTGGTTTTTGGTATCCTGAATCTTTGCGACAAAACTGCTTTTCCTCTCCTGTATATGAACCTAAGTTGTAAATGGTGTTGATAACAAATGAATTTTTCTTTTGTAAAGAAAGCGAGGTTTTATTAATAAGAGGTTTGTGGTAACACTATATTTTCTTTCCCTGTTTGATTTATGATGTACATGAAGGATGTGTAATATAGAAAATTAATTAATAAAATCTTACAGGTGTGTTTGTGCCTTGGCTGAAAGACTGGTATTTGTGCCTTGGCTGAAAGAGTGGAATTAATATGAAAGCAAGCAACATTCATTTTCCAAGACTTTTGCAGGAAATTACATTGAAATATCTGTGCACTTATGTGGATGAGAAATGGAACTAGTTACAACAGTGTTCAAAGTTAAAATAATTGTCTGATATAAATATACTAACAGGCTCCACCTTCTCTTACCCACTGTGGTATGTTAACTCACATAAATACTGATTAATCTCTGTAATTAAACCATAGACCATGGGCCTTTAACAGGGGTCCTCAGAGTTACTACAGGGGGCCACCACATTTTGTGTGATAGGAACATAATTTTTTTTTTTTTTATGTACTTAACCATTTCAACCCTAACAACCCTGTTGTGAGTGGAACATTAGCCGAAAATAGCAGATCTACAAGCTCACAACACTGTTTAATAAGCTGGTTATTAGTAGTGTTAGGAGGGTCTAACGCTAGTCTGTTGAGCATCAGGAACAGTTGACTGAGAGGACTCTATTCTATGTTGATCTTTTAGTTTTTGAGGGATGTGTAATGATAGGATTCGGGGTCACTCATTTTATGTTTAGTCGGCATCCAAATCCTATTTGGTCAAGTATTTTGTTACCATCATCTTCCAAGCTGCTCTAGCAAAGTTAATGTGTCTGTGGTTTGTATGCACAAGCTTCTTAGTTTGATACCTATGGTTTTAAAATGTCCAGCTCTCTAAGTTCTACGCTTCTAAGGTTAAGTATTTTGCTCTCACGTGCATCTTCTATGCCCGCGTGGCAAAAGCAATAAGGTCAGGGGGTTTGTAAGCTGAGGTTCTAGGTTTAAAACTAAAAAACTATGAAAACAAACTGGTGCAATACAAAATCATCTTGGTCATCTGATCAAGATGTATGAATCAGATTTTCCAAATCCCATTCCAATTGACTATGACTTGCCTTCCAAAGTTTGCTGAACCTTACGGAGACCTGTGCTCCAAGGAGCACACTTTTCTAGTTATCCCTGATTCTGGTCAGACTGAATTAAAGTTGCTGTGATATCTTTTGGTTAAAACAAAAAGTTTGTTAAAAAGTTAAAGCTTTATATTCTGATAGTAATCATTGCGATAGTGTTCAGTAATGCCCCCTTCTCTCTAGCTCTATAGTAAACAGACTCTACATTTTCAAATGTGTTCAAATTTCATTCAATCAGGAGAGAAACATCACTTCTCAGTTTGTGTTCAAGTTCCAATTTTGTCTGCTCATTTATTTGTTTCATCACTTCCAGTTTCACCCGTCTATCCTATCCTGCATGAGTTCTCTCTCCTGACTGGATGAAATTGGTATCCCGACCTGCTCACATTCCTCACAATGTTGTGAGCTTGTAGATCGGGTATGTTCACTATTTGTTGTACAATGGCGTATATGACAGTGGTTTAGGAAAAGCGTTTACAAATCAAACCCTGGTAATTACACTAGATGCCTGAATGTCTTCAGAAACACTAAATCCAAATACAAATACAGGGTGTGACTAAACAGATGACAGCTTGACCTGCATGATCACAAATGTGGAAATCATCTCACATCCAGCAGTCACATTGGGGGAAGAAAGATTAGATCTGGCACCTGATTCATATATTTAAAAAGAAAACATTTTTCATTTCACATGATTCAAATAATATGAATAAATAAACATGGCATGTACTATAATCTATATACAGTCAAAGGGGTTCAGATTTTATACTTGCAGCGATGAATTAACACTGGATTTTGCCATGTACCATTCACACTGAGAAGCAGTTTCATCTCGACTAAATCCATGTCAGCATTTCTTCTGACCCAAAATCATGTCAGACCCGACGGACATTCCAGCCCATGAAGACACTGAGGTAACAGGTTTTCACAATGTTGTTTTAATTTAAAACAAATACAGTCTGCTTTGCCAGACATACTGTAGATTTGGACCATCAATGTCATAAATTAATCTGAATTTATACTCCATCGCAGTAGTTTTCAAACTTTTTGTGACTAAGGCACACCAATGGGCAAGTCAAAATCTCAAGGCACACCTGTATTCAGAGTGAAAATAGCCGGCTATATTCACTATTTTTCATCGTTCGTGTAATGTGTGGTTGACACAAAATCCCAAGGCACACCTGAACATGTGTCATGGCACACCAGTGTGTCTCTGCACACCGTTTGGGAACCACTGATCTATCGCATGACAAGCGACAACTTCGCACGACGGAGGGTAAATTAGTCTTCAGTGTCCAGGGAAACAGCTCAAGCTACAAACATGTCTGCTGTATACAGTCTCTGTCAACGCTCTGTGCTGTCCGGCCATCCAAGCCTTCATCCTCCTCTACCTCCCCTCCCTTCGTCCGCCCGCCGGTGGGAACGGTAGTCGACGCCACCCCGGTCTCCTCGCGTGTACTCCCCTCTTCCTCCTCCTCCTCGTCATCCTCTTCCTCCTCTCCTCTTGCCCCGCCCCCTTCCTGCTCCGTCTCTGACCCTTCGTCCTCCATCTTTGAAGTGTAGTCCTCATCCGAGGCGCTTCCTGCCGTTCTGCGCTTCCGTCGCTTTCTCGTCGCCCTCCTCCTCTCCGATTGGCCGTCTTCCTCCCCGCCCTGTGGCGTGCCGCTCTCCTCCTCGTCCTCCTCGTCCTCCTCCTCGTCCTCGTCCTCCTCCTCGTCCTCCTCGTCCTCCTCTCCGGCCCCGCCCCCTGCCGCGCTGGCAGGACATTTGTGATCTCGGTAGTAGCTGTTTCGGGTGAAGCCCTTGTTGCAGGCGGAGCAGCGGAAGCGGTAGTTGTCGGTGTGGGACTGCTGGTGCTCCAGCATGTGGGCGCGGCGGCTAAAGGCTTTCTGGCAGAACAAGCACTTGTAGGGTTTGATACCTGGACAAGGACCAACAATGGGGGCAAGGTCATTATAGTTGTGCATTTTTCAGTAGCATACATTTCTTCATAGCAGCAGCCAGCGTTGCCCGGGTTATTGTGCGGGTGAAATTGGCACAAAGTACTCGGACGCCAGTCTATGACATCAGAATTATTATTATAGTATATTATTATTATATAATTATGCAAATTAGATGGGGTTGACCACTCATCCCACATTTTTGTTACTTGAAGAACAAATTTCTCTGTTACAAGGACAAACAATATGGCAACATAATGCTGTTAGAATCTACTGTATTTCCAATGGGAAGTATCTGTTGTTTATGTAAGAATACATGTGTTCACTCACCAGAGTGTGACAGAATGTGTGCCTTCAGTTTGTCTGGTCTGTTGAATTCTTTAGTGCAACCTACATGAGTCCTGAACACAAAAAAAACAAACAGATAAAGGAAGGAAATAAAATAAAGAAAGACGAAGAAAAAGAAAGAAAATACAAAATGAGCACAGAGGGTAAATAAATACCAGTAAATAAATCCAAAGGAAAGAATTACATTTTAATAAGTTTAGTAAAGACAGTGTATATAATGGCTTATAGTCCTAACACATGGACACAAACCCTTTCTCTGATGCACTAGATGGATGCCTTGCATGTGTTTAATGTTCATACTGTAGCTGTGACTGTGTTATTGAACGTGTTTGACCAAAGTTTCAATTCAGACAGCACAACATAATGTTTTAAATTGTATCAAAGTATATTAACCATGATTTTGCTATTTGAAAAATATACTTTATTTTAATCTATTCAAAATTATCTCTAAATACTATTTCTAGCACCCTACATCTGCTGAACCGTCTTCTCTCCATGTCTTTCAACACAGAAAACAAAGGCTTCATTCAGTTCCTTGTAATTTGTTTCTGATGCATGAAATATGAAATTGGAACATGTGTTGAACGAGGATCTACTTTAAGGTGAATTTTCTTTTCAAAGGTGCTGTAAGCGATCATGACAAACAGCAAAGAAAGAAAGAAAGAAATATTCTTTATTTCAGTACATTCATCAGAGTCATTTTCGGCTCAGATTAATGTAACTTCTTAACTAAAATCTCACCTGAAAGGACACTTGTATTTCTTGAAGGGCTCATGGATGAGCATGTGTCTTTTCACTTTATCCTTCCTGTTGAATGTTGCATCACAGAGGGAACATTTATATGGCTTCTCACCTGCAGAACAAAGACAGTTTCACAATTCAAATCTCACAAATATTTACTATGTTTCATGATTTGTAGTTGTTGCTTTACACACACACACACACACACACACACACACACACACACACACACACACACACACACACACACACACACACACACAAACACACACATATATGTCGGTGGTAAAGTGTGTGATTCACCTGAGTGAATCCTAGTGTGTAACTTCAGATAGTGCTCTGTCTTGAAGGCCTTCTTGCAGATCTGACACTTGAACCTGCCGCCGACGCCGTGTGTGGGGAGGTGGCGTCTGAAGTACCTCTCACATGGGAACACCTGAAAGTCACAATTAAAACAACCTGAGAGATTAGTCTGAGTTTAGATGGCCAGATAAAGCGACCCTATAGCAGGTGGGCATGTCATAATAGGTGGACATTAGGCAAAACTAGAAGAATATTTGGTGAAAATGTTATGTACATGTCATGCAGTTATACTCTGTTGATAGTTGATTTAATGAATGAATAGAACTCTTGAACAATATCAAAAGTTTGATGTGCTATCTTGGTTTACAATAGATCAGCTGTTCATGAACTACGGCCTCTATGTACAATACGTAGTGCGTGCGTGCGTGAGTGGCCCGTGCGTTGTACCTTTTGACAGTGGGGACAGGGGAAGTTGTGTGAAGCTGTTAGCAGATGCTGTTCCAAAGCCTCCTCGGTAGAGTACCTGCTTTGACATTTCATACACCTGCAAAGCAAAGTCATACAAAGGAAATTAATGAAAAAGCATGTGTAGTACTAGGCACCATGTGAACTACAGAGATATGAGTCAGGTCAATAGTAAAAGAGATACTTAAATTAAATCCCTATAGACATTTTTTGTTAGTTGTCAAGCTTTTATCATTGTTTTAATCGTGCTTGCACTTTACACGTGTGCAACATGCGACTATGGTGTCTCCTGTTTAGACAACTTATAGTTTAACTACTTTCTATAATAATACAGGTAGAATGTGGACTAGACTAGGTAATGTCTTTTGACTTTGGGTAAGACATTATCTTAACCACTTAAACCCTCTACACTTGGTAAACTAATACTTAGGTGACTGAGATTGGCTCAGTACCGCTTTTTTCCCACTACACCAAATTTCTTTGCCGAAAATAGGCGATCTACAAGTTCACAACGTATCGCACTGTGATGCGTTGTGAGCTTGTATATGGCTATTTTTTGTGAATGTTTCCCCTATAGCAATGCTAGGGTTCAAGTGGTTAATGATTGAGGGACAGAGTAGACTGGGATCAAGTTGCTTTGATGATCCGGTGTGGGTCCGGAGCGGTATACGGAAACTGCATACAATTCTTAATGAAAACCAGTGTGGAAAGGAACACGAGGTTAGGGACCGAGTGTGTTGAGGCATTAACAGAATCAGCTTAACCCATTTAGACCTGAGGCCGATTCTAAAAACGCCTTCTAAATCCTGTTTTCTGAAAAACTTCAAATATTTATTCAAAAATTACAAAATATGTATGTTGCTATATACTGTACATAGCAACAAGAACCCAAAAAGGGGTTCCCGTCCTGAAAGGTATAGTTACAAATAGGGGTTCCCCAAAATGGGTTAACGCTCTCAGTGCCAGACCCCGAGTTATCCCGAGTTTTTACTGAATACCCTCCCTGCCAGAATGAAAAATCCCGAGTTTATAAAAAATATATAATTTTTTTTGTTGAAAAAAAGTGTTCAGAACCCAAGATATCATTATCTGCAGCTCCATCCACTCCTTGTTTAACTTATAACTGAAAAAGGCTGTATCTCGCTTCCTAAGCACTTTTTTTTTACTTTGAAAAAAAAAATGTTGGCACAGTTCGCAATATTTTTTTTATTTTATTGGCACTGAGAGAGTTAAAGTCCATACATTTAACGTCTCTATTCGATTTATGATTTAATTGTAAAAAAGGAAAAAGGGTCACTGTCATTGAATAGAGGCTATGCACGTGACATCATCATACCCAGAAGTTATGCGGGAACGCCTACTGAGTGGCAAAATCACACCCAGTGTGAAGTGGGCGGTGTGGTCACTGGTCACAGTGGTCATCACAGTGATGGAAGTGATTCACTTAAAAAAAATCACACCCTGTGTGAAGAGAGTGGTGCCTTTGATGAGCCCCGTATTGATGTTGTCAGCAATGTTTGTTTTTTGGACATACGGACGGACACACAGACAAAGTCAGATATAGGAGTGGTTGGCACCACTCAAAAAACATAAAAGTGTTTTTTTAAGTGCATAGTCCTATTTATAGGGCTATGCACATGTGTCATGTGTTTCTAGCCAATCACAGTCCTGAATAGAGTCATGGTGGCCAGTCACGGTGCAGGGTTAGGGGGGTACACTGGTGGCCAATCACAGCGCAGGGTTGGGGGGGTGCAATTTGGATCGATGTCCAAACCTCACATATAGGGGCGGTTGTACCGCCCAAAAAACATTTTATGAGCTACTTTCTGTCAATAAATTCTGTGCAGGTGATTATTTTTCTAAGTGTCAGAGTTTGGAAGCGCTCGTTTTCAATAACGCAACGTCCTGCTGCCTCCTGCATTATGTGACATTTAGAAACAGGTGGTACGCAGGATCGGGGATGTTTTCATGTGTCTGACCTGTACACAGCGGGCTCCTTGCGTGTAGCACTCTGCTGAGGGCAGAAGCAGTGGGAGTACTGGTGGACGCCCAGCTCAAACAGGGAGGGGAACACCTTGCTGCACAGGTGGCAGCGGTACGTCAGCTGCTCTTGGTGGGTCCTGATGTGTTCCAGGAACTGGTCTAGCTTCTGGAAGGTCTGGGAGCAGGACTTCAGCACACACTTATAAACCTGAGGGGGAACACAACACACACACAGCAGGATTAGGGGTGCAGTTTATATCCATTACCTTCTTAGAGATTTTTTTTTTTCAAAACAATCAGTGGTAAAAATTATAAGAAGCAATTTCACAAAACCAGGGTCACGGTTTCGGTTTGATTTTGGTACAGTTTTAGTCTTTTTGTGAGTGTGTGTGTGTGTGTGTGTGTGTGTGTGTTTTTCTCCCTCTCTCCAAATGTATTTTACTCATTAGCAAAAGAAAAAGGTTTTCCCATTCAGAAAGTATGACAATATTATTGTCTACCTTTCATTATTGTCAAGGCGAAAAACAAACCTTATATCACTCTGCTGGCTTTCAATATTTTTTAAATGTTTTTTGTGGTTGTTGTTTTTAGCTTTTTACAACAACAAAGTAACACTTTAGCAATGATTACTATCAGAAGTCGTTGCTGTCTGGCAGGAACCAGCTAACTCCATTCTGACGCTTTTGCATTTTTTTCCATAGATCAGTGCTTTTGAACACCCTTTACGTCTGTGTGTTGGTAAAAAAAAATATTGAACCAATGAAAAGTATTAAAAAGCGCTTCTGACAAAAGCAGCTAACTCCATTGGATCCTCAAACTTTCTGCTAAACCAGCTAACTCCACCAAAGGGGGGTGGAGTTAGCTGGTTTTGCTGACTCCAGGCTCCACCCCCTTTTGACCTCCAACCTCATTGTGAGCTTGGAGGTCCATTCAGCTGTTCTTATCAATGATATCCATTTCTGTTTTGTTTTTTTCATTTCCTGAAAAATGAACATTTTGGAGTTAGCTGGTTCCTGCCGGACAGCAGAGATATAGTGCTTCAACCTTTAAACAAAAAACATGTTGTTGTTTTAACCCGAAGATATCACTTACCCTACCTTTAATCATTATGCTCATTTATGAATCCAGCAGTGTTGCTCACCGAATGTGGATAATCAGGCTCACAGCGTATTGCGATGTGGATCTGTTGTTTTTGGCGAGCAACACTGTTGAAGTCACTAACAGGGACTCCGGGGTGGGTTTCCCCAGTGACAGACAGTAAGATGAAAGCAACACTTCTGAACGGGATGCGTTTAGAAATGCTCCGTTTTTCACAGATCGCGGAGTGCCGCGATTGAAATCCATTTTAATTCATCACTTAGCTCTTACCAAAAAAGCTTAAATTTTTAGCGGCGCTAGCCGCTCTATACCTGACAAAGTCAGGTATTCCTTGGCGAACGTCTCTTTGATGTACACTTTAAAGACTTTGTGTGACGTACTGGTCAGTCCCATTGAGTTCAGTCCCACTGTCAGCTCATCGTCTGTAGAGAAGGAGACCATCTCTCCATCTTCTAGATCCTTGTATGCCATTGTCAATTGACAACTTGATTTCAGGTTGGGGAAATGTTCAATAACTCTTCCTTTAAGTTCCTCATAACTTCTGGCACCATAAAAGCACCGGACCTCCCTTACGGAATTGTCATGAGATGACAATTCCTTCTCCATAAGATGAGCTTTGACATGTATGTCTTTGATGCACACCCAGAAGGTTTTGTCATACATACAGTTCAGTCCCATTGTCAGCTCATCATCTGTAGAGAAGGCGACCAATTCCCAATCTTTATCTGTGTAGAACATCTTGAAGATCTGATCTTTCAGGGTGGGAAAATATTGAATAACTTTTCCCTTTAGTTCCTCGTAACTTCTGTCTGCATAGAAGCACCGAATCTCCCTTGTGGAATCGTTCATCCCCAGAAGATAAGCTTTCACATGCAGCATGTTCATATTGGTGTCCTCTGAAATCATTACTCTGACAACTTCTTTCAATTTCCCGGCAGAAGTACGACATGTACAGCACAACACCTGTTATAAGCTGACGGAGCTCTGGTCTGAGCGTCACAACACAAACACACAAACCGATTTGCGCAGGTGTGTCCCAAATTTGGCATTGTATGACCACATCTTGCTGGCCAGAGGGAAAAATAAGAAAAAAATAAGAGTTTCACATAATCGTCGCTGTCGGGCAGAAACCTTGTACATCCAAATGTCAACGTATGTTTTTTGTTCTTCATAAATTAATGCCCTAACTTCATCACACTGTATATGAGCATTGTGCATAAATAGCCAATCGACAAGCTCACAATGCATCGCATCACATCATGATGCATTGTGAGCGTGTAAATTTAGCTACCTTTCAAAACTTTTAGAAGTGAAAGTGGTTAAGTGTGTGTGAGTTTTATAATATTCAACCGATGAAAAGTAATTTACAAGAGCTTGTGACTAAATAGTTTTGGACATACAAGGTTTCCACCTGACAGTGACAATATATTACATTCCCTCTTCGTTTTAAAACTTGGACGTACTTATCCACCTGTGACCTGCCTCACTTCCCTTGTAATTTGAGTGGAATATATATTTAGAAATTACTATTGAATCACAAAGATAAGTGCTTTAAAAACATGATTTGCTCATGTTCAAAGTGCAATTAAATGCAATTCACTGTGATCACTGTGTTTTCTTCTTTAGAGGATGAACACTAATTGCCTTAAAGTAAGTGATAAGTATAAGTGATGTTTTTTGGTTAAAACAAGACAGGTTGTTGTTGTTAAAATGTTAAAGCTCTATATGCTGATAGAATAATTGCTATAGAGTGTTTGTTCAGTAACAGGGGTCTCCCCGTCTTTCCAACTCTTTATACATTTTCAGGTGGGTCGCCAATTTCTAATTCCAATTTTGTCTGCTCATTTCTTTGTTCGGTCACTTTAAATTTCACCTGTTTATCCTGTATCTCTCTCTTGATTGGATGAAATTTCTATCCCGACCTGAAAATGTATTTTCCGTTTAATCAAGAGACACCACTGTTATACAACAGCGTGAGATCGGACTGAGCAGATGTTCTATAGATACTTATCATTGGTCATGAATATTATACTGTATATCAAATAGACCAATTATTTGTTTACCAACATTGAGACTGGATGCACAGGTGATTGTTTCATGCAATCAATTCTCAACCTGTTGATTCGGGGTGCGCTGGTTTCAGCACACCCCAACCCCCTCTTGTGTGTTGGCTAGTGCTGCGCGCCCTAGCGAGACCTGACAGAATGGGTTTGACGTTTGCGCAGTATGGCGCTTGCAACCAGTGTGACGTCGTCTGTTAAGGGGTCTATACATTAAAACAAACTTCTGAACGTGCTGGCATCGCAGACAACCAGCAAACTGTCTTTAAAGACATTCGCAAAATAGGGACGCCAGGTTTAAAGTGTTGAGAAATCGGGACACATCGACAGCATAATTGCCAATATCCATGTCGTCAAAAAAAGAGAAATAATTACCGATATATCGGTCTAAAAAACGAGCACACTGACCTGCTCTCCTTTGTGCTGGGTCATGTGGGATTTGAGTTGGAAGTAGGTGCTGAATTTGCTGGCACAGAACTGGCACTGGTAGGAGCTGTCTATGAGCAGGATATGTTTGGGTTGAGCTGAGGGGTCATGGTGGTGATGGTGTCCATTGGGCATGTCTTCACCCTGGGTGCTCTCTGGGTGGCCCTGAGGTTCCATCACTGTCTCCTCTGGTTCCCCCAGAGCCTCTACTGGATAATCAGGAGACGAGAAGGTGGGTAGGGTTGAAAAAGAACACAGTAAAATCATCAGGGTTAATTTGACCACATGAACCCTAGCGTCCCTATTCTGTAGTGAACATTCAATGAAAAAATAATGCTTATCTACAAGTTCACAACGCAAATTGAATTGTTTTCAATGGGAGCACTACACTATGTTGAGTCTATTTTGCACTGCGCGTGGTGTTTTTATCTCCTTGAGTTGAAATATTTTCAACTCGGGCGTTTGGAAGCATTTTTAGACAAGCACCTTGTGTTTTCAGCTTTGAGGGGGAAAAAATGCTTTTGTGGACACAGCCCTTCTAGTTTTTCTGATTGTGAGATGGTACCTGTTTGCTCCGCCTCTTCTTCTGTCTGTGATTGGCTGCTCTGCTGCTGCTGTGGCCCCTCCTTTTCCTGTTCCCCCGGCTGGAGCTCCTTCCTGCTGGCCTCTTCCTCATTGGATACCAAAGGAACCACCTTGACGGTGATTGGCAGCCGGGATGCTACGCTGGCGACGCCCAGAGGCCACACCTTCATTAGAAGAACAGTTGTCAACATCCACTCAGATGCAGTTAGGTTTCCATTTGTTTAAAACAAATAATATAATAATAAAAGGGGAGGGGGTATTTTCTTATGGAGAACATGCACACACATGTAAAAATACATATTAATGCTTTAAAGAAAAGCAGAGTGCCAAAAACCTCCAGGATTTTCAACAATATACTTCAAAAACATGTTAAAAACTCAACTTATCTTAACTCAAACTTAACGTTTTTAAATTAAATTGTTCAATTGTGATATTAGCAAACATGAATGTCAAATATACCAGACAGTCTACATTTCCCAAAAGGAAATGTATGTATTTAATTCAGTCTGACCAGAAGGAGGGATAAAACAAATTCCTACTAGCCATAAAAATTCAAATGAGGCAGAGAGGCATGGATTGAAACGGGTCAGAACCTTGTGCGTCTGCATGTGCTTCTTGACGTTGGACTTCTGTGCAAAGGCCCGGCCGCACACGATGCACTGGAACGGCTTTTCTCCAGTGTGACTAGAGAAAGAAACCAACATAGTCATTATTAACTGGTAATAATGAAATGGCTCTAAGTAAAAATATATATACCGTATATGCTGTATAAAATATAATAATTATATCATTTTAATAATAATAAATATGGTTGAAAAGTGTTAGTTAAAGCTGCAATCCAGGACTCATTTAAAAAAAATCTAATAATTATTATTTCATCCAATCTGTATGGTAGAGTATGTTAGTACAATATAACTAGCACATCTGCAGTGGTTGGAGGTGGTCTTCCTACTCTTTCATTGCAACATTTAGACACTTGTGTCGAGTAGTACTGCCTGAAGCTCATAAGCCCAATATCTTCCCTGGCCAAGTGGGGATTCCCTCTTGTGAGAGCGGAAGATGTTATTCATGTTGTTCAAATCTCAGGTGTCACAGTCGCAATTACCTCTACTCTGTCGGAAGAGGAAATATAAACTTGCGGATTACAGCTTTACAGACTCTAACTCTCTGAAACCACAAAAGACAAATGATGTGGGATGTTGAAGGTTGCCTCACCTTCTGATGTGCTGCTGCAGGTCAAAGTTTTTACAGAAAATCTTCTCACAGAAATTACACTTCAGCTTCGCTCCCTTTCCCTTCAGCTGCTCTACTGAGGAGTGAAAATAAACACAACACCACATTACTCTAACCACAGGTTCTCAAAGTGGGGTCCGTGGGACCCCCAGCAGTCCTTGAGTCAGTTCCGGAGGTTCCCCAGCTAAATGAGGAACAGTTTAAACCACTTAATTATTTAAGGTCACAACGTGTTTCGATGTGATGCTTTGTGAGCTTGTAGATCTGCTATTTTTGAATAATGTTGACAAATATTGACAAATCTTCTCTTATGGGGGTCCCTGGCACAAAATATTTTCAAATGGGGTTCTGTGGCCAAATACATACAGTATATATTTGGGGGTCCTTGACATGACAATGTTTGAAAACCACTGCTAAACGCAGTGCTTCCATCCCTGGACATTCCTAGTACGGTCTACCTATTCTACCAGCACCCCTAGTTCTGCTGGTGTTCTATTCCAGGGGTTTTCAAGGCGTTTGTGCCCAAGGCACAACTGGACTTGTCTCATGGCACAATAGTGGGCTTTGGCACACTGTTTGGGAACCACTGGTCTAAATTGCATTCACCTGTCATTTGTAGATCTGGGACACCAGGTGAGTGCCAGTTTTCTCATGCCAATAAAGCCCTTTGAATTGAATTGAGTGCATTTAGCCGTTTCGTAGGATAGGAAACCAACGGTACTAGAGGTCCTGGTAGGATAGAAAAGCAGCAGTACTAGAGGTCCTGGTAGGATAGAAAACCAGCAATAGGTCCTGGTAGGATGCAAAACCAGCAGTACTAGAGGTTTGGGACCCACAGCTCTGAATGTCCCACTTTTGACCAGAATGTAATGAGTGAGCCAGGACATGTGACCTTTTTAATAACCACTTAATACTAGACCGTATTCCCAGGGGCTCTATACTAGGCCACCTCCTGTCGTAACGTGACACGCAAGCTTTTAGCCGAATGTTAAGACCCAAAATAGGGGTGCTAGACAGTGTTCAAGTGGACCTCGAACAGACCTGGGGATCCATCGGGGCCTTTCTTGCCGTTCCGCGGTCGTTTGGGGATGATGACCTTCTCAAAGTCACCCAGCTCTGTCAGACTGGCTGTGATGCTACAGGTCTTGGTCTTGAATTCTTGTTTTCCAGGACTGTAGACAGGAGGGGTTGTGAAGGACTGGCTCTCCACACACTGACTAGGAACCTACGAAAGTCACACTGGCTCAGTAGAGGTTCAGGTACACCACTTTTATCATAGAATCCACTGGAAGAATATCAGCTAGTTCTCCTACAATGCTATTAACATACATTCTACAACACATCCTCAATATTAAGCAGTGAGCTTAATACACAAACCAATATGGTTAGAATGGTATCTTGATTATTTATAGAAACTACATAGAGTCAAAATGTTTAATACATTTTGACATACAAAAGCTCACTGGGCGTTGTAGGTCACCTATTGTTTTCTTTCTTTTCTTTTTTTAGGCCATTTCGCAATTGGGGGGCCGTATCAAGAGGCTATGGCTATTCAGGGCTATCCTTGTCATGGAAAAGTTTGAGAACCCTTGTTTAAACTAAACCTTATAGTAGTAGAAATGGTAACAGACACCAATACTGTAGCTATGGTGAGGTGCTGACTACTGGAAAACAAACTATAAAAAACGTGTCACCCACTCTGACTCCAAATTATGTTCTTTTTAATTTACTGACGTTTCGGCCTGCTGGCCTTCATGAGAAAAAAACATTATTTAGTTTATTCTGATGAAAACAAAAGGGAACATTATTTTGTTTATTCTGATGAAAACAAAAGGGAACATTATTTTGTTTATTCTGATGAAGGCCAGCTAACATCAAAAAATTAAACAGAACTACATATGGAGCCAGAGTCTGCGACACTCTTTTCTTCTTTTTAAACTAAACCTTAACACTACTCCACCTGTACTGGCTGGAAGGACTGGAGGCCCAGCGTGTGGATCTCTGCGTTGTTGCCACCGCCGGCCATCGGGGGCATCGTGCTGTAGACCTGGACCATGGAGTTGCTGTGGCTGGCGGGGACCTGGGAGGACAGGGACTGCTGGGGCGGCTGGCCAGGCGGCAGAGGGTGGGCCGGGGTCTGACCGGAGGGGAGAGAGTGTGACGGCTGCTGCTGCTGTTGCTGCTGCTGCTGCTGCTGATGATGAGGGTGGTGGTGGTGGTGATGGTGATGATGGTGCTGCAGGTACGACACACCGGCCATGTGCATGCTCAGGTTACTCTGACAAACACAAGAGAGAGAAGCCATTGATTAATGGGACGTGAACTTATGAATTAGGACAGTGGTTCTCAAACTTTTACATTTCAATGACCCCCCCCCCCCTTAACTCTGACAGTGTACAAATGGAACCAAATGGTCCCGTTAGGGTCCATTTGGTTCCATTTGTACACTGTCTGAGTTACAGACTTGTAAGGGTCAATTTAGAACCCCCTCAAGGAACCCTGAGAGTCCCTGGACCCTACTTTGAGAACCACTGAATTAGGACATTGTAATGCAACACAAGATAGGTGTCTCTCATCATGCCCGTCTGAAAAAGGCCATCCAGGTACAGTTAAAATATCCGTCCCTGGCAGCTATACTTTCTGTATCACTTCCTATGCATCCCATGTCTATAATGCATGCTAAACATACTTACGCTGCATTATAATCTGCTTATAATTATGTATAATTATAGCTATGATCTAGACTCTGCTTTATACAATAATCATTTTATAATGACTTATAAGGTCAAGTATAAATGTATTGTAATCTGCTTATAACTATATTATTACAGTTATAACTATTGATCGTGCAATAATAACACATTATAAAGCCTTGTATAAATTCATGACTTTTAACCTCAAGTATCATAACTCTTAATAATTACAGGTCACTCACAGGACTTTTTGGCCAGGTCATAGTGTATTATAATTCTCATCGTTGTAGTACATTATAGTAATTCTATAATGCGCGGTCACACTGAATCCAAGCTGTCTTACCTGTACGGGTGTCTGCATGGAGGCCATAGGCTGCTCTATGGAGGTGAAGGCAGAGATGGCGGACATGAGAACGTCATCGCTGACCAGCACGTTGCCCTGGACCAACGTGTGTGTGAGGGGGGAGGGGGGCACGGTGATGTACGTGGATACCTGGGGCTGGAGTGCACAACAAAAAGAATACAACTTAAATCTTTGGCACATCACAGGTTTACAGGTGTAAAAAAAGGAAAAGGGGGAAAAAGGAGGATCAATCATTTTTCATGTAAGCTCCATCATTTACGGTTTTATAAAGGGGAAAGATATACTATATTATACTCTTCAACTAGACCTAGATAGTCAAGTTTGAGTGTCTTCTAGACATGAGGGCATTTCCAATTAGCATTTTCACAGATAATTATTATATCACTACTTATCTGAAAGATAGCGCAATTATGTTATTGTAGGTCGATCCACATTCTTTTCAACAATCACCTGTCCACCCACAATATTTCCTTTATTATTTACAGACCTGTAATTAAAACCACCATGAATGTTTAAATATGCAGATTGTGACGATTAGCACAGCATAGCACTTTCACATCCACCAATTATGTGTATGTGGGATTTGATTTTTTTTTTTTGATTGACAGCTTCATTGCATATTTGTTGGGTGACAACCCTGGCTGGCACTCCAGAATTTATTCTTAGTCAAATGGTGACAAGAACAAGTGGCAGGCTTAGCGCCACTTGGGTGACAATCGCCCAAGAGGCGTTCGGTGTAAACAGTAAGTGTCAGTTGACAACTGTGGACTTCAAAGCGACAGCTAGGTGACACAACAGCCGTCATCAGGTTGGTGGAGATCCATCCTTGCTGTCCATCCTTGATTTGTTTCCAATAAAAGGCTACCGTAAACGGAACAGTACATGTTTTCTTTTTGTTTATCTTCCTGCGTACTGGGCCTACATTATCTTTATTATATTATTTTTATAAACCAAGAAACCCTATAAGACAGAGGTTTTCACACTATTTTGTGCACAAGGCACACATATGGGAAACTCTAAACCTAAAACCACACCTAATTCATAGCAAAGATTGCCAATCTACACACTGAGATTGGCTATTTTTTACCATTTTCTTTTAAATGTGTGAGCTTTTTGGAATTTCATAATAATAAATAAAACAAATTATCTAAAGATATTCTCCTAGAATGACATGCCTGAAATGAGTGTGCACAAAGTACTGTAAACTTAAGAATAATTCATAACTTTTTGCATACATGACGTACAGTACTATATATTGCAATAATAGAACCATTTGCTCTGTTTGCATGCTTCAATCATTTTTCACTTCATTCAGTTGAACAGCCAGAACCAGTGGTTCCAAATGGACCCTTTGTAACGACCCTCCGTTTGTTTATATGTAAGACTTTTATTGTGAAAATCCATGTGAAGTCAAGAGTCAATAGCTGATTATTGCTGCTCACAGAACACAGCTCCACAGAGGGCTGCGATTGATGGCATTGATTCCACCTGTGTTGCTGAAGCCAGCATTTGGGCTATATAGCAGAGACACTAGAGCGCCTCATTCAAACCCTGCAGCCCGGTCAAACAATGCTCAACTTTGAGTTAAATATTCACCTTGTTTGGGACGGATGGAACAGATAAAAGTTGTTTGGCCACTGGAAGGACATAAGGACGGACGGGAAAGCTCTTCAGTGACTGATTGTGAGTGACGTTTGATCTTTCCAAACAATATACCGTCATGAAATCTGTATGGAATCTGGGCTTAACACTTGCAATGTGTTGTTTCAGTTATGTTGCCAAAGAAAATGCTGCGCCATGGTCTTTAAGGTTTTAGCACCCAGCTGGAAGGGGAACAAGGTAGGTAGGTATGAATGAATATCTTTAAATGTTATGAAACTATATTGTTGTATTGATGATTACTGGAGTTTGATATGGTCTTATTGTTGGGGTTTTATTTGTCATGGTTGATACCGTTGTCACTGTATTGCATTTTGATAAGGTTTGAGCTATGCACAGTAATGATTTATTGGATGTATCATGTACTTAAGGTTATTTGTGTAGACCTACTGTGTATGCTTAGACTTGTGTTGTCGTTTGTATAATGTGTTTTATGATTATTTACCCTGATGTTTTCTTTTGTCCCTCCCCCCTTTGTTTCAGTTTTCACGTTGATTTATTAAAGATCCTATAAATTCATCAGTTGGACTTCACCATTATTTCAGCCTGGGTTCGCTACACTCTTACAGGTCTGTAACTCTGAGAGTATACAAATGGAAATGCAAATGGAACCAAACGGGCCTTTACAGGTCTGTTTGGTTCCATTTGTACACTCTCAGAGGTATGGTGGTCTTTGAAATTCAAAAGTTTAAGAACCACCGGCATTGTAATTGTATAGAAGACGTGAAGTCTACATACTCAGCTCTGACAGTGATAAAAAAACGGTTCCGGAAAACGGTTCCAAAGATGGAAACCGATTCCGGTTCCTTAATGTTGGATCCGGTTCCTGCGGTTTCCGGATCCCAACCCTAGTCCTCACCTGTCTGCTGGCCGGCGTCTGGGGTCCCGAGGTGATGGAGGGGACGGGGGTGTAGGCGTTACTGGAGGCCAGGGACACGGTGGACAGGGAGGGGGCGTTGGACTGGCACTGCTCCCTCTTGTGTGTCATGAAAGCGGGCAACGAGTTGAACTGTTTCTTACATTTCCCACACAAGAACACATCCTCATCGTCTGGAGGGGGGCGACAAGGGGAAGTGATGGTGAATGACGTGTGGGAATAAAGCAACAAACAAAGCTTACAACGCGTCACAAGTGACGTGTTGTAAGCTTGTAGATCAGAGGTCTTCAACGTTTTTCAGCCCAAGGACCCCTTAGTTGAGCGACAGATGAAGCAGCCAGTGACCCCCATTACATATTGTATTAAACTGTGTTGCAGATTAAACTTTTTAATTCGATTCATGCTAATGTGTATTTTCAGATAGTTAAAGGTAGGGTAAGTGATTTACTTTGGTTAAAATAAGTGTTAAATAGCTTTATATTCTGATAGTACTCATTGCTATAGAGTGCTTGTTCAGTAAACGGAGTCTCCCATGTCTCTCCAGCTCTTTATTAAACAGAAAATGCATTTTCAGTGCTCTCTCCTTATTGACTTACATTTTGTCACCTACCTGAAAATGTACTATATTCTGTTTATTTAAGAGCTGGAGAGACCCCTGTGACTGAACAAACGCTCTGTAGCAATGATTACTATCAGAATATAGTACTTTACCTTTTTAACAAAAAACAAAACAAAAAATATCACTTACCCTGCCTTTAGTCAACTTGACCATTGGCTCTGTACTTGGTCTGCTCTTTTTCCATCTACACCAACTCTCCGAAAATAGCAGATCGAGGCGTTGTGAGCTTGTCGATCTGCTATTTTCGGCTATAATGTTTCCCATCACACAAAGATTTGGCGGACCCCCTGTAGTAACTCTGAGGACCCCCTAGGGATCACGGACCCCCTGTTGAGGACCCTGTTGTAGATCATCTATTTCTGCTACTTTTGGAAAATGCTTGAAAGATTTTTCAACATGGCAACGATTATGCAAAAATAATTGCGACTATCTCAAATAATTAGGCGATTATGCAATAATTGTGACAGGCCTACATACCCATTGACTGGATGGTGGCTGTTCCAGATACATTCTGGCTGTTTGGGTCAGGAACTCCTCCTTGGCTGTCCAGTAGAGACTGGACTGCCAGGACGGTCTGGTTGTCCATGCCTGATAAGAGAATACCATGGGCGTGAATGAGAAAGCTGCTGATACAATATCCTCCTGTTGTATAAGTCAGTGGTTCTCAACCTGTGGGTCAGGACCACCAGGGGGGTCCCCACATGATTTTTTTTTGGGGGGGGGGGGGGGGGGGGGGCTATGTATACTTAGGCTATTTTTATAAATTAGGAAACTTGTGAAATGGGACATTCTGTATAATGAATGAGCACTTTTACTTTCTTTTTTCAATTTTGTATTCCAGACTTTTACTTAACAGAGTATTTCTACATTGTGGTATTTGTACTTTTACTTAAGTGTAAAATGTGAGTACTTTTTCCACCACTGCCAGCAGGCAGCCCAGTTTTGACAGTTGTCTTTTCTTTTTCTTTTTCTACACAATATTTCTGTCATATAAATACCACGGTGAACCATCAGGAAGTTAAGAAGATGTGAAAAAATGATACCACCCAAGCCATCATGTCTAAAATACTATAGGCTTATAGCCTTACTCTCCTTCAAAACCGCTCTTACAGTTACAGGTGGCTGCAATTTGTAACTGGCCCCTGTAAAAAGTCTAAGCTTATCACCACCAGATAAGCTTAGAACATTTGTACATATATATATATATTTTATTACTAGCCATAGTGCTTTCTTGGTTTAATCCTTTAAGCATACTTTTGTATAGAACTGTACTTTCTGTGCTTTTTCTTGCAAACTGTTAATACAGTATTCAATCAATCAATCAATCAATCAATCAATCAATCCATTCCAAGCTCCATGACTATAATACTTACATTATTTCTATAACATCCAGGCCTGAATGCATATAGGTGTGATGTTACAAGTTAGTACTTTTCATATTGAACGTATCTCACAGATTATAAATATAATCAAAAATAATAATGATGAAATAGATTGTTTGGTATGGATCATGGTTTGTTTGTTTACAGTAGGAGGTGGTGCCTCATGTGAGAATGATCAGCAGCTGTTTGTTTACAGATCATAAATGTAATAAAAAATAATAGAAATAATGATAATACATAGAATGTTTGGTATGGATCAAATACATTGATTTGATCCATACCAAACAATCTATTTATCATCAAACAGATCAATCTGATTGTTTGTTTACAGTAGGAGGAGATGATGCTTCATGTGAGAGAATGATCAGCAGCTGTTTGTTTAATTATAATGTTTTATTATAATTATTTACACGTCTGCATCTCCTAATCAGGACCTTCGAGACGTTTCTAAAAAATAAAAATAAAAAGTGTTCCATGATGATTGAGAGGTAAATAGATGATCATCTACCTTCAAGCACTTCGAAGATTGCCTGCGCCATCTTGTAGCTCCTCTCCTGATAGATAGGCACTCGATTAACTCGTCTGTGTTGTGTGTGTGTGTGTGTGTGTGTGTGTGTGTGTGTGTGTGTGTGTGTGTGTGTGTGTGTGTGTGTGTGTGTGTGTGTGTGTGTGTGTGTGTGTGTGTGTGTGTGTGTGTGTGCGTGTGTGCGCGCGCGCGCGTGTGTGTGCGTTTGTTTGTGTCAGAGGTTCTCAAAGTGTGGTCTAGACTCTAGGGACCAGGGGGTCCGTGAAGGGGTTCCCAGAGGGTCCCCTGCAAGATTATTAGTTATTATATCATATCAATCATATTGTCATGAAAACGACGTGTTGTGAGCTTGTAGATCTGCTATTTTTTAAATAGCCTAAGTAGGCTATGAAGTGGTTAATGTGTGTTTTTTAATAATAATCACAATCTACAAAGTAACTAGTAACTAAAGTTTTCAAATAATTGTTGTGGAGTAAAAAAAGTACAAAATTGCCTCTGAGATGTAGTGGAGTAGAAGTGAAAGTACTGAAAATTGCAAACACTCCAGTAAAGTAAAAAAGAAATCGACTTTTAAGTACAGTACTTGAGTAAATGTACTTTACCTCACTGACTGTATATCATCATCATGAAAATCAGTTTAACAACAGCTATTTGTATGGGGGTCTATGGCACCAGATATGTTCAGATGGGGGTCTGTACTCTGCAGCCAAATACATTTTAATTTGGAGGTATTTGACATGAAAAATATGATTTGGAGGTCTTTAACATGAATAATAATAATAATAATAATAATGATTTGGAGGTCTTTGACATGAAAAATATAATTTGGAGGTCTTTGACATGAATAATAATAATAATAATAATAATAATAATTTGGAGGTCTTTGACATGAAAAAGTTTGAGGACATATTCTTATTATTATGTGACGGATGGATTGGAAATCGTGCATTTATTGCTTCCAAAGACACTGAATTTCCAAATGATATTACATTTCATGAGAAAACTGCAACCAATCACCTTAAAAGCTGTTACATTCTGAACATTTTAATATGTCATCCATTGTATCTGGTATCAATTGATGTGGCCTCAGAAAATGACAGCTGGTGATGCTTCGGGTAGTTTGTGCCCTGGTTTGAAAATTGATAAAGACACTTTGCCATACATTAAATTAATACTAGTTAATATAGAGTTGGATATAGATTAGTCATATTATTACTATTATTACTATTACAATTCTTATTCCTCTTCTTATTATTCTTCTTCTTATTATTATTATTATTATTGTACACTTTTAGCTTCAGATGTGTCTGTAAATAACTAGAAAACAGACACCTCAGAGTATGCCAGTGTTATTGCACATAATGATATATCATTACGTTTATTTAGTTATTTAGCTAACTAAGTAACACTTCCTAAATTTCTACTTAAGTACTTGAGTAAATGTACTTAGTTACTTTCCACCACTGAACACAACTATTACAGGTCAAAATAAGTACCCCATGCGCTGACTAACAACAGCACGACGTCACGGCCTCGCTCTCGGCCAATGGCGAAGCCCGGATGTGGGCACGTGTCGCTTTCGCGGCAAAAAGGGTTTCGCGCGAAAAACACCCGGGAGTCCTTGTGTTTACATCGGACGGGACAATAACAAACTAATAAGGGGAAATCTGGGCTCCGCGCGGCGCTCGATCGAAGGACGGGCATCGATCCGACACCTGCGGTACCGAGCCTTGGGCCGGGCGACCCCCTTACGGGAGCGGATCGTTGGGCTTCTGGTTAAGTTTAGTTTAGTACCGGAGCGGATCAGCGCTTCCTCCCAACACAACGAGGCGGTTGAAGGACCGAGGCTAGTCGTTAGCATGCATGCTAAGTTGCACAACGTTTACATCCTGATCTGCTTACATTGTAAAACGCAAAGAACGTCAGTTGTCGCTCCTTAAATGCTGTGTTTCCGTTGGGGCGTTTGGACAGCGCGTTATTTTATACTACTGACGGGTAGTTGTTGATAAAGTTTTTTAAATGGTCATGATCTTGGATAATTCAACTTAACTCTGTCCCACTTGTGACAATCTATATTCTTGATTGCTGATCCATGCTATGGATTGTCTGATTTGAGCGTCTGATCAACTGCACCAGTGTTTGTTTATAGTAGCACAAGCTAGCTTAGCTCCTTTTTTTTTAGCAGGAGGCCCTTGACGCTTTACTGTATTGATAGAAATGATGGAAACAAAAGATTAGCCTACAGGGTGGCTAGCAGGGTGTTGTGCATTGCATTCTTCATTGATTGTTGGACCAGATAGAAGGAGGGTGTTGGTGGCTAGATATCCTCAATGCCACATTTACAGTGCTTTAGTTTGCAGTCAGCTGCAGTTCCTGTTTCACCATCAGGCTGAAGTTGTTTTTAGCTCTTGGCTCCTTAAACATAGTGATTATTTGTGCTTAAAGAGAATTGCATTATAAACTTCCATTTGGACCTTTGCATAGTTTATTATTATTGTTTGCGACAGAACAAGGTGGCATCTGTTTGAAAATGCATTCAGCCACACAATGTTGAACTGCAAGGGAACTTTCTTTACAATGTTTGTGGCGTTGCACACATTCTCTGAGCAGATCAAATGCACATAAAAGGTGTTGATACACAAGCAGACTGTGCCACATCAGTTTGTGACCCTCCCCTGACTGGCACCAGAGTCTCTTGTTAAGGGGTCAAAGTCAACACCATCCTGTGTCACCCTGCGATGTCAGAGACTCTGATAACGGGGCAGACATCTGAGGATCTGCTGGCCGACTTCGAGACGCTGTTGAATGCTGGAAGTATCAACCTGAATGAGGACCACCAGATCGTGATCATCTCCAGCCCCGCCGGTCATGTGGGGCTCCACCCGACCGTGGCCCCCACCAGCACAGGGGAGATCCTGCTGTTTGCTACCCCACAGGGCCCAGCTGACGTGGGGCTTGAGGACAAGAGGCGACCGGCGCTTGGGAGACCTCCGGTGAGGCGGGGAGGATCTGGGGTGGAGGGGAAGTTTAGTATTTGTATGATCCGGCAGGGAGGGACTGTAAGGAACCAAACAACAATCATCTAAGAAGTTATTTCTTGCACAGTTACACTGACATTTCTAAACTGAAACTATCGTCAGTGTGTATCTGTATTTAGAGCCCTACCAATGCCAGATGATATGGAGAGTCCCAGACCACCGATTACCAGTGTTTTGACTGATAAAGTCAAGTGCAACATTTTCTAATCAATTTGGAAAAACTTACATTTGATTAAAGTTTCTTTTTGAGAACATTAAACTTGTATCCAAAATAAATAACTTTTTGATAGATAAAATTTGAATCGGGTTACATCAGTCATCTATCTATGTCAGTCTACTTTATGACCACTCAAAATTGATGAGAGCCCTGTTGATGTCTGTAGTAAAAATGTAAGTTAAATATTTCAAAAAGTATAAAACATTTGTGGAGGTACTATTGTAGTCTGCTCTGGCAGTGTGCATACCAAGTTTAACACTGATCAGGGTAGCGATTTGCGAAATCAGCAGTCGAAATACACACACAAACAGAACTTATTTGAAATTCTATTTAAAAAAAAAAAATCTTAAATAGCCAACCTACAAGCTCACAACATAGGTTGCAATGTGGTGCTTTGTGGAGCGTGGAGCTTGTAGATCTGCAAGTTTTGAAAATGTGTGACACATCGGCTGCAGATGACGTCAAAGAGGTCAAATAAAGGCAGGTATATTTGGTCAGGCTCTAATCTGTACAATAAGAGAAGAGCAGCATTTATTCTTCTGCCTACACATACGTCATGTCCTAGTATGAGCGAATAGGGGAAGGGGATCAGCGTCACATGATTCCCTTGTTTGACCCGGCAAAAACTCTGATGTCTCAAAGAATATGATTATTGGCAGAATCGCGGAAAGTTTAGAATATTTGGCGATCCTGTTTTCATTTTTCACAAGATCGGTGGTTGTTGCCATTACCTGCGCTGCAACTTCACCATATGTTGTGCTATGACGAAATAAACCCATGAAACGTAACAATGTGTGCGTTCCGCAATGCAATTACAATGGTGAAAGCTGTGTTGTTTCACCCGGTGAAGGAATGGCGGATTCGGCCACGCCCCGAGCTACCCGTATGTGTGTCTCAAAGAATACAAATGTAAGGTATTGATTCTAAACCACCTCACTGCTAATTTTTAATTTTTTCCACTTTTTTTCTTAATTTTTCACTTCTCTGTGTTGTTCTTGCGTTAGCTCCCCTTTTTAATTTGGATTCGACTCAAATGATCTTTTGACAGCTGACAGTTTGCTTTCTTCCACTTCTAGGTAAAGAGGAAGTTGGATTTGGACAGCGACCACCAGTACGTCAGCACTGCCCGACCTTCTTCCCTTGGCCGGGTACCGCCCTCTACACCTGCCCCGCCCAGAGGTACACGACAACCACACTGTTCTGCCTCTTCAAAGTACAAGAGGCAGTTTCGTTTTTTCTAGAGCCCGAAAGATATATTGGTTTAGCCGATATATCGACTCAACTCTGCTTTATTGTCACATCATAGGATTATACAACCCCCCCAAAAATCGTGAAATTCTTTGTCGAACAAGGTCCATCATTGCAGTTTCAAGAAAGGTGGAAAGAGATCTGCCATTATTCGCCTTTTTTAAAATCAGTTTTTGAAAATAGCCGATACAAGCTCACAGTGCGTTGTGATCTTGTAGATCAGCTATTTTTGAAGTGCAAGCCTATTGTATGACAAAGTATAAATTGGGTTTAAGTGGTTAATGCAGTATTAAATGACAATTTAAAAAGAACTTTGACGTTGAACAGTTATCCTGGTCAAGAGACAAGCAGTTATTCTAACTCAACACTGGAGGAAAAAATGAATGTAGCTACAGTACATACAATGACACCTCTCAGAAACTATAAACATGCTGTAATACTACACATTGTACAGATCACTCATTTCAACAGAAAATACAGTATAGCACCTTATTGGTAAACAGTACTGCACACAGTGTGAATCCTATTATACTCTGTAGCATGTCGGTGTCACTTGCCAAGCTGTTCTAAAAGCTAACCACATCCATAGCTTGTTGATGGTTATTTTTGGCAAGCAACACCTTTATGCGATGGAGTATATAAATCAAGCTTAATCTCTCACAAACCTCAATAGAAAATACGCCTAATTGGTCAACTTGCTTTTCATATTGTGTGTTCTTGTTTATTAATGTTATAATCCCTTCTCATCTTGTCTTCTCCAGTCCCTCGACCTTCGACAGAGAAGTCTCGATATGACACGTCGCTCAACCTGACTACCAAGCGCTTCCTGGACCTGCTGTCCCAGTCCCCAGACGGCGTTGTGGATCTCAACTGGGCCTCGCAAGTCCTGGATGTCCAGAAAAGACGCATCTATGACATCACCAATGTCCTGGAGGGAATCCAGCTCATCTCCAAGAAGTCCAAGAACAACATCCAATGGCTGTGAGTAGAAGGCACTGAAACTCAGTCGCAGAATCATTATATTCTATTCCATGTCAAAATCTTGGTATAGGTCTTGTCAATTAATATACAAAATAGCAGAAATCCTTGCTTTCATGATATTGTGAACAAGATTTAACCACATGAATTGAACCCTAGCATCCTGATTCAGGGCATGTCATGATAGGCACACATTTGGCAAAAAATAGCAGATCTATTGTTAGATTGTGGATCAGATATTTTTGCCATTTGACTGACTTACAACAAAGTATGTAGGGTTTAAGTGGTTAAACACAGATTTGTGCTTACACACTGCTAGTGAATGAGGCCCATTGTGAATACCTCAGGGTGTGCAACTGATGTGTGATTGCTTTTTCTTTACATGTCACACTTTGTAAATTTAATTCTGAGAGTAAAAATGTAGCCTCTCAAAGCCAGCCCACACAATTGCCTTCAGTCATTGTGGTCTGGAAAGGCTCAGTAGGTGCTTGCTTGGGAGTTGACATCATCAATGGATGTAGGCTAAAATGACTCACTAGGTGGGTGATAAAATGTGCCCCGCCCGTCTGTTATTTTTGGTTCATTTTAGTAAGCTGCAAGCTTCTCTGTCTAATGGGTGTGTAGAAACAGACGGATCTTACGATGCACCTGAGGATCTATACCTCCCATCACCTTAATATTAATATCGAAATGTGTCACTGAAAATAGCACATGTCTTGTCTGATGTGAACGGCCGAATGTGGAACATCTTGATGTGTCTTTAATCTGTGCATGTAAAACGCTATTTGTTGCAGCTAATGTCTTAGGTACACCAGCACTGTTTTTTTAACATCAGAAATGATTAAAGATATTGCTGCTTGCTCCTTAAACAATTGACCAGCAAGTTGCAAGCACACAGACACACGTAAGGTCAGCACCAGATTTCAGAATGGTGACACAGACATTATGATTGCGCTTAACAGGGATGGGACTCTAAAAACTGTGTTCCTGAGGTCTCATTTCACACAAAGAGGGCTAACAAGTAGTAATGTCTAATTTATGCCCTGTCCTACGGCAAGTGTCAAAAGAAAACTGAGGTACAAATTCGCAATGTGTCGCAACCGGGATTGGGCGGTACTTTATGAATGAGAATATAGAACTTGTTATACCTGTTTATTTCCTTTTTTTCCCATGTTTTTTTTTACCTCTGCATTGAAATGATTAATTATGAACTATCACAAGGACCTTTCTCCAGATGATGTTTGTTTAACCACTTAAACTCTGGTGTCCCTATTTTGGGCATGGGCGAAGAAATCTGCTGAAATCTAAATAAAAAAGTACAAGCTGACACTGGCCACAGTTACATGGACATCATGTATTCATTCAGAATGAACTCATTCCAAATAGAGGAATCCGTTCCACTCACCTGCATATGTTTACATGGGACCCGAATAAAAGTATTCCTCGTTTACATGACCAAAGCATTCATTCGGAATATAACTTTTGACATGCGCAAAGTGGTTCCCGCCTACGCCCGGGCATGGACCAGGGGCCACTACCTGGAGCAGAGCTTCCCCTGGTGGGCATGGGAGGAGGCAATTGTGCCTTGTGCCTCCGCGGCGGAGGTCTGTCGGTCTTAGGCAGGCCGGTAAGCAACGCACCGACTCCTGGCCAGGCAGCGTTGTATGCGGTGCAAGCATGTGTTCCTTTGTTATCGCCGTTTTAATGCAAAAGTAGCAGATCTACAAGTTCAGACCAGTTTCTTTTTTTATATTGGTACCAGACACGGTAAAACGTAGGCTAGCCTATACGATTTGTCACATTTCTCATGTAGGTACGATGACGTCATCGCGCATTCGCACATGGTCATTATAATAATAAATAATAATACATAAACACCTCATGGTCATTATGATAATAAATGGGGAGAGAGAGAGAGAGAGAGAGAGAGAGAGAGCAGCACTTCAGTCTATGAAACAAGGCACGCTCATTTATGGCAAAAGTACAAAAGTATTGGCATCAAAATATGCTTAAGTAGAAAGTATAAGCTACTCATTATGCTGAGTGTCACGTTTTTCTTGTATTATTATGAAAAAGCTTTGGAACATGCTGTAACTCATTCACTGTGACGAAAACCGTCTTTCTGCGCCGCGGAGCGCACACGGGTTGAATGCGGGGTCTGTCGCCCTAAAACACAATCGCCCCGGGTCAAAATCCAGCAATCATGGAGCAGCCGTGGATGGCCCGCTCAAAAGGTGCGTGGGACGGGATGTTTTGGGACGACCGTTCCGGCTGCCCATGAAATGAATTGATGAAGTAAAACGTATCTGTTTTCGCTGCACCTGCGCCCTAATGATGTTGTTTTCATTTATTTTTGTTCACGTATGCTATTAAAATAATGCAGCTATTGCAGTATTGGGCCTTAACATGTGATTAAAATGTATATGTATTTGGCCCCTCATATATAAAATAAATAAAGATAATAAAATAAAATCTAATTTAAAATTGAAACTTGCAGCTGATCAATGCGTTTCTGCGTTTACGTGTGGACAGGGATTTGAAAAAAAAACAACTTTGTCATGTGGCCAGGGATTCTTTTTAAAAACTGAGGACTTAAATACCTGTTTAGAAAAAGACTTATTAAATGACGCTATAGAATCATTCATTTTATCCTGCAGGAGCGAGCGCTTCTCAGCACCAACCGTAAGCACGGACATGCGCAAAAGAATGCATGTATTCCAAACAGAGAGGAGCGTTCGGAATAAAGTGTTTACATGGTCAATTCCGATTGGTATGTCCCGATTCAAACGGTCTATACCACCCCTCCAAACCCGAATGAAAATTAATTCGGGTCAGACTGGAATGGAATATTCTATTCCAATTGACGTGTTTACATGAGCATTTCTATTCTGAATGAATTCATCCATTCATTCATTCCGAATAGAAGTGTATTCATTCCTAATGAAACTGTCCATGTAACGGCAGCCAATGTGTCGCACTGTGAAGCGTTGTGAGCTTGTAGATTCATTCAATTAATAGGCCTCAAGTGGTGACAGTAAATGATGTAACTCAAATAATTGAATTGTGGTCCTATGTTCCTCTGTAGGGGGAACCGTATGGACGGGGCGTCGGCTGCTCGCTATAAAGAACTGCAGAGAGAGGTGTGTGACCTGACGGACGCCGAGGACCAGCTGGACGAGCTCATCACTAAATGCAACGTCCAGCTGCGACTGCTCACTGAAGACTCCCAGAACAAGAAATATCCTTTTGGTTTTCTAGGCGTTTTTTAGAGAGAGATGGTCTACATCAGTGGTTCCCAACCTTTCCTGGATCAGGGCCCACTTGAAAATATTGAAAGAGTTCGTGGCTCACCCAGTTCAGATGGGTGTGACAGTGCGGCTGCCGTGTTAAGTGGTCAAATGGGTGGGCCACACGCATTCTCAGAGCATGTTCATTTATTTGTTTTCCTTTAAAAATAAATTGCGATATTTTTGCGGGCTTTTTCTGCCTTACAGGTACAGTAGACTGACAGGAAATGGGGAGAGAGAGATGGTGAGTGACACGCAGCAAAGGTCGTCGGGATCGGGAGTCAAACGGCGACACACTGTCAGGCGGCATTAGAGACCATGGGGCCCAGACGGCTGGGCCAGAGCATGTTTATTTTAATGATAAATCAACCTGGTGATTACAATGCAAGAACAAACCATGAAGACAGGTCTGACTTTTGGACGTATTTCTCAATTGTTACTGACAAAAATGGAAACTAAACTGGAATTGTGAAACGTTGTTATTGACGGGTATATGCATCCATTTGTTAATAACATAATTTCTATCTGTAAGCCCAGCCCACGGTGTCTGTTTTGCTGTAATAGCTGTCTCTCTCTCTAAAAAAAGGAAAACATCAAATGGCCACACATCATTTCACCCTCCCGTTTCTATTTGGATCTTCCCCATCGCCATTTGTGATTGGCCAGCTGTATGTTAATGAAGAGTGTGGTCATTTCGTGATAGGCCAGCTGTATGTTAATGAAGTATGGTCATTTGTGATTGGCCCAGCTGTATGTTAATGAAGAGTGTGGTCATTCAGAGAGTTGTTCTCAAAGTACTTTGGGTGCAGTGACACCTAACCGTCACCAGGGGGAGTTCTAACACAGCGCTGCTTGAGAGACTGAATAGTGCAAGAGCATCATACTTGTCAAACAAAGGAGAGCAGGTAGTCTGCTTTTGTTTTAAGAAAATGTTTGACTGGCCCCACTTAACATCTCCGAATTACTGCATCCACTTCAAAATGTGAGATCTCTCAGGTCTTCTGGCAAGGGTCTTCTTGTTGTTTCTAAGACCACACTCAAAACTAAGGATAACCGAGCCTTTGCAGTAGCTGCTCCCAGTCTATGGAACGTTCTTCCTTTAGTTATAAAAATGTTGACTGTCTTAAGCAGTGATGGAAGAAGTATCAATACCCTATTGTAGAAATAGTCTGTTACAAGTACAATTTTGGTATTCAAGACTTACTTGAGTTAAAGTACAAAGGTATTGGCATCAAAATGTACTTAAAGTACTGAAAGAAAAAGTACTCATTATGCAGAAGGTCCCATTTCACAAGTTTTCAAATGTATAACAGTCCTTTGAAAATAGCAGATCTATAAGCTCACAACATGTAGCTTTGCGATATGTTGTGCGCTTGTAGATCAACTATTTTCAAATTGCCAAAGTATATATATAGGTCTGAAGTGGTTTTTGTAGTACGTTTTCAAATAAGAGTTAAAAAGTACAATATTTGCCTTTTGAGATGTAGTGGAGTAGAGGTAAAAGTATTGGACATACAAGGTTTCCACCCGACAGCGACGGTATGGTAAAATGCCAAAATGGTATATCTGACTTAAAGACGGGGTGCCGTGATTTTCAGTGATCCCCCCCCCCCCCCCCCCTAAAACATAATCACCATAAGAACACCACCAGAGGGCTTAATGAAGTTCTATCAACCTCATAGACACATGAAAAACAGAAAAAGTGCAAAACCATGGCACCACCTCTTTAAATGATACTGTGAGCCGTCTGTTAGTGAGTGTTTTGTAATGCTGGGAGCATTCTAACATGGCTGATGATTATGTTTGTCCTTAACCTGTGGTGTTGTCACGCTGGGCTACGTGCGCTGCCAGGACTTAAGGAAATCCTTCGACTCTCCAGACCAGCTAGTCATGGTGATCAGAGCTCCACCAGAGACCCAGATGCAGGTCTCTGAACCCAGCGAGGTACATGTAGTCGCAGTTATTTTCAGATGATCGCAATTATTTTGCGTATTCGTCATAATCGTTTCCATGTTGAAAAAGAGTTATACATTTTCAACATTTTCAAAAATAGTGGAAATGGCAGATCTACAAGCGTGCGTTCAGCTTGTTCATCGGCTATTTCCATTATTTTTTTAGTATAACATTATTAAATATGGCATATTTTGGCTATAGTATTTATTTTGATTATTGGTACCTAACCAGTCATTGTCAGTAATTTCTTGTATACGCTATTTAAGTTATTTGTCATATCTACCCTGTGCAACTTTTTGTTTATAAAGCCAAACAAATGTCTTTTTTTGTTCCAATGTTCAAAGTCAACACAATTAAATCGTTAATCCCAATTATTAAGTAAAAGTTCATCATCGTGACGGCACTACATATCACTTCAAATGGTACATATAAGGTACATTGTATGAAAAAGTCTGTTGACATATTCACAACTTTTTTTAGGAGGAACATATTTCACCAGAATAATATCTTTGTTAATTCCTCTCTAACCCGTTATTCAGAAGTATGATTGTAGTGAATAAAGACATCAAACTGGGAGGTATGTTGTTTAATTGTGTATTTGAAGATGTCGTGTGACGATATCAAAAAGCATCATTGATGCTTGCTTGGTGCATCATTATTGTGATAACACAGTATGACGTAAGTCATACTGCCAACTCTTATTGTAATTAGTGCAGACAAATGTGCTTTTTGCGTTGTAATGTGTTGTAAACCTTTGGAGTGGATGAAAACTGCATGTATAGTTATTTGTGCAAGCACATTGTCAACCTAACTCGTTGACATTTCCTAATTTGCACATGTGCGTCTGTGTGTTTAAGGGTTACCAGATATCGTTGAAGAGTTCCCGTGGTGCCATAGATGTCTTCCTGTGTCCAGAGGACTGCTCTGATGTTTGCAGTCCTGTGGTTGGAACCAGTCCCTCCAAACCCAATACTGACCCCACGCTGGCCCCTCCATCCACTGACCAAGTAAATTCCAGAACCCCCACATCCGCCCAGGAAGTGGGGTCATCATCACCGGCATCGACGACGTCGACAGCAACAGCGGCCTCCCAGCCGGACTCGTCTTCTCTTGTCTTAGGTGGTGAGACAGGTACTTTTATATTTCTTTACTATCCATTCATTATAGAATCAATTTTATTGTTTGTTTTGCGCCTCAGTACCTCTCATCTCTTACATGTTTGCACCCCTTCAAGGGTATTGAGAGATCCACCGATCAGCTGAAACTTGTCGTTCCAAAGACATGTCTGAAAATCAGAGTTGGCTGCGCCTTTTCAGCAGTGGCCCCTAAATTATGAAACAAGCTACCTCTCCATATTAAATTGGCCCCCCACTTTTAAATCCCACCTTAAGTTTCATTTTTATACCTTGGCTTTCAATCCAGGTTGAGTTGTGGTTTCTGCGTAGATGTTGTTGATGACTGTTTCTGCGTTTCATTACTTTCTTTTATTATGTCTTTATTTCTTTTGGTGGTTTTATGAAATTTTCTTTTCTTTTTTAGTATTTTTTTGGGGGGGCTTTTATGCTTTTATTGATAGGACAGTAGGCTGACAGGAAATGGGGAGTGACATGCAGGAAAGTCCTTCGGGCTCGGGAGTTCAACCCGCGACACGCTGTCAGGCTGGATTACCAGCCTAGGTGCCCAGAGAGGGTTACGGCAACCGTCCGGGCCGTCATTTTCTTTTCTTGTGCAACACTTAACTCGTAACCTTCGTTGGTAAATTTTGTTGTGTATAAATAAAATGGATAGGATTGGTTTTATGATGGTCTTCAAACTGGCACGTTTAGTTTTAAATATAAGCTAGAGCCTGGCCGATGCCAGATTTCTGGGTGCAATGCAAATCCCGATTCCTAGAGACCAAACCACCGTGTTTTGACCAATATTTTGTCAAAAAGTATGATAACATTCATTTGAACTTTTAAGCAAACAAACACAAATCACTTTTTGATCGATAAAAAATAAACACAAACTCAACTTGAACTTCAACTAAAAAATAGCCCATCTGCAAGCTCAACGTGTTGTAAGCTTGTAGGTTGGCTATTTTTTATTTTAAATGTATTTCAACTGCCCACATTATAGGGGTGCCAGTTCAGAAGTCGGGACACATGAGCTGCATAATTGCCGATACAGATGTTGTCAAATAATGGCCCAAGTATGTATCGGTCGGGCTTTAATCTAAACCTAGCCAATGCTATGTTACCAAATCTTAAGTATTGCTAGTGGTGTCTGAAACCCTTTAAGTCATGAAGGACTCTAATTCTAAAAAGATAAACCTTTTATCTGGCTTTTCTTTCTCGCACACCTCTCTGTCCTCAACAGAATCATTTCTGGGAGGTGACCCTTTCTCTAACCTTGGAGAGATGCCGGACTTTGACCTGTCGCCCCTCTCCTCCTCTGACTTCCTTAACGGAGAGGGTCTCCCACTCCCGTTCGATGGCTTCATTAACCTGTCCCCGCCACACAGCCACGACTATCACTTTGGACTGGAAGAACACGAGGGCATCAGCGAACTGTTTGACTGCGACTTTGGTGACCTAACACAGGTTCTGGAGGAGACTTAGGCCAAGAGAAGGAGGGTGGATTCCTCCAACTAGTGTTAAAAAAAACAACACCACATTTTCCCAGCTGGTCTCAAGGGAAGGTGGGAAATGGAGGTAGTTTGGACCTGACATGAGGAGAACCATGTTGGGTTTTAAACTCCTTGGTGTGGAAGGATGCTTTGAGATGTTCCCTCAGCCCACCTTGGCTGAAAGCACCACTTTCGCTGCTCCACGACTGCAAGAACAACCCATCTCCCGCAAGAGTCTCAAACCCCCAAAATTGTACAGCACAGATCTAGCACTTATCATTGCCCATTTTTAAATTTTAGCAAAAGAGTTTAGCTTTAGTATAGCTATTTAATTTATTTATATGAATAATGTTTTTATATTTTGTACTGAGGGAGATTTTGTGCGTGTGCTTTGTGGCGTTTGTGGCGGGTAATGACTTTTACGGATTAAAGTCCAGACTAGAGTGTTAATTTAACTCTTGAGTGTACAAATGGAACCAAATGGACTTGTAAGTGTCCATTTAATTCTGAGTTAAATTGACACTCTACATGAACATTCTACAGTGTAGAGCTGGTTTCGTAAACACGTCAATGTAAGACATCAACTCTTAAAGCTGGTTTCATACATAAGACCAGTGACAAGGTCTTCTACAGGAACTACACCTGATTCATGTTGATGAAACCATCCTCACGTTTCTTGGCCTGGCTTTCCCAAATGCATTTTAGAGTTGTATTAGGGGTGTGATCAGGTACACAGCAGTGTAACAATTGACAAGACAGGGTCTAATAGTGTGGATCTCTTGACTTCATGTGGTCAGCCTGTGACACATCTGACGTACGTATGACTCCAAATTTGGGCGATTCCGCCTGATCTGAGGCCCCATTCAATTATAACATTTGTCTGCACTAATTACATTAAGAGACGAATGGATTGATTGAATACTTTATTAGTTGAAATCAGCACGTGGTACAGTAAGACAGTAAAGCTAAAAGGATAACGATGTCCTGGGGACTCGTTTCCATTGTGGTCCTACAGTATATTCAATTAATTAACATAGCATACAAAATATCCAAAGCGATATATATTTTTGGGAGGGAGAGGATGACAAATTGGTGCTTTGCAGCATGGAGAGTTTTGATCTCTGACCAATCAATGGAAGACCCTTGCATGTCTGCCCTCCACTGTATGCAAGCATGGTCTGGTTGTATCAGATTCTAGTCTGTTATTTGGATAGAGGAGAATTCTCTGTTTTATCTGATTCTCTGATAAAACATGTAAAAATGTGTTGTGCACAATTTTGGTCCAGCAGTATGGGAGATTAACGGACAAACACACACACACACCCTCTTCTAGACCCCTCCTACATAGACAAAGTGATAAAAATGTAATGTTCAAACAATGTGAAATCCTATAGGTCCCAATGCTGGTGTATGAACCAGTAGCAGTCTATGATCTATTCACATAGAACTCACAACAGAGAAAATCGACTTTTCCACTAACTTTATTTGCACTGAATTGGCTGACAGCGTGTAAAGTTGCGATTCGTTGTCAGCTTGCAGATCACCAATTTATTTGGGCTGTAGCCAGAGGCTATGACTGTTTTAGGGTCCTTGACATGGAAACGTTTGGAATCCTCCAACCTATAAAACACCTAGAAATAAACCTAGACCCAACTGGGCTAGCAACCAGGCAGTAATTGTCAAGCTTCACTGTGTTTTCAGTTAAGTGGCTGGTTGGTTGAGCTACATCACAGCTACAGTATGTGACGTCACCTCACATGGGCACGTGATTTGACAACTTGGCTAATGAACACAAGTTGGGCCTAAGATGCATTTGGGAAAGAGAACCCTGACTTGTTTGAGGTCTCTTCAAATAACCTCAAGGTTAAGCTCAAGGTAAAGACATTTGCTTTTTCACCAGACACCCAATACATAATGTTGACAAAGCTAAGAAAGCATTCAGTACAGGTGTAGACTTTATGTTCACTAACGGTGTGACATTAAATCAAAGTGTCCAGGTTTCCCTTGAGTGTGTCTAGTGAAGCAGGGAATACTACACATCTGGGATTGTTCTGCAGGTGAAACTAATGGTGAAGAACTCTTAGTTGGGCATTTAGCCATAGTCTCAGGGGAGTCGGAGTACAGTCCTCAATCATTGATTTTGATGCAAACAAACTTTCACAAGTGAAATTGTGAAGGTATGTAGATACATTATGAATGTACTAGCTCAGAAAACAACCACACTGGGTTTCTTGACCACATGAACCCTATAGCGTCCCTATTCTGGGCATGTTCATAGGCGAACATTCAGCAAAAATAACAGATGGGCTATTTGGCCGTACTAAGTACAGTATATAGAGTTTGTGTGGGTAAGGGTTTCAGGCAGGGAAGTCGATAACAAATGTAATGAGAGGGTCAGGCTCTAGAAACAATATTAATACTCTTTTACATGTGTTGACCCAGGTGAAAACCCCCTGCCCTAGTTTGTATGTCTGTTTGTATTCCTATCCATAGTTTTAAGGAATGTGGCTGAGGAATCCATGACGGCACAACAACCCTGTCATTGCTAACCTTAGTATTTGACTGTATTGTGTTGGTTCAGTAGAAGCACAACAGAATTTCTTGTTTGTATTCAGGGCAGAGAGGACTTCAGTGAATGCTACATGAGCTTGTAGATCGGATATTTTCATACGACAAAGTATAAATGAGGCTTAACAGGGAAAGAGTCAGATCCATGTCCCTTCATGTGGAAATTAATGTTAAATTCTTAATGCCTTAAATAACCTTAAATCAATGATCATGACTAGTTTGAGTGTCTAAAATATCTTACATTATTCCACCTGCCAGTTACAATAAATCATGTTTTTACAGTTCATGTTTAAGTTCCATGTTAGAACATCAACTTGTTTGTGGTTGTTTTCTCTTAGGAAAACAATGCCCGCTTCTAGTTTTACATCTTAAGCAATAACATGTAGTTTTGCATCATGTATTAATTATACAATGTATACGTCATCAGTTTACTGTCATGTCAACTTCAAGTAGTTTGAAACGTCTCCATCTGAATTCTCTCATTGTTAAATTCAAGCTTTTTGTTTTATTCCCAGGGTTGCTGGTGTGTGTGAAAGATAATGTATTGTTAAACTTAATATTTATTTAATAGGGTGTTGGGAATTTCACACCAAGGAATATAAATATGGACCCTCGTACAGTAGATCCCACCAGATTAGGGAGGAATAAAGAAGTAATGGAAGGGTTAAGGGTGTAAAGTTTTATTGTTTTTTGTTTTGTTTTTTCATGATTTGTTCTGCATTTACTGTAGGTATTCATATTATTTTAATTGTGTAAAATGTATCAGTTATCATGTATGTGCAGTCTTTGAAATGAAAATCTTTGCCATGACTCTTATTTCTTGATGAAATTGTTATTGAAAAATATCAAAATAATTTGTTAGCTTACTTATATAAAAAAAACTTGCCTTGTGCCTATTTCATACCTACCGAAATAGATTTTCATCTTAGAATCAAGTATTTCCATTATCCTTGAAGCCCTGAAGATTTATACTTGATAAAGTATAAATCTTCAGGTGTGCTAAAAATAGATCAAGCGGTGAGCCTCTTGATTTGCTATTTTTGGCACGCAACAAAGTATAAATTAAGCGGAGTACATCTGGCTATTCCAGTCTCTCGTCTATGACTTGCTTGACCTGAAAGTTTGTATATAGTCCTTTCTCAGAACACCCACTTCAAATTCAGCCCTAGAATAGTTTTTTCTTAAAATGGTGGCTTTCTGGAGAGGTTTTAATAGGCACATGGGTTTATTTTGAAATGTATACATACAGTATGTGTAACCCGTTGAAAATGTTCACATAATATTTGTACTGTTTATTTTGGCCTCTGGTTTAATTTACTTTTCAATGGCAGCTCAGCTAATCAACATTGTCTGCTTTGCTTCACGTGAGATGTTTATTTTGATATTTCCTTGAAAACGATCAGCTTTTTATTCCATGCAGGACAAATGCAGTGCCTTATCGAGGTGGGGCGAAGGGGTCTCTTTGGATCTCGGTGGGGTTGTTTCCATTGTGTTTACAAGCTTCACAGTGATGTTGACCCAAGGTTGGATTCATAAGTATAATACGTTCCCATGTAGTGTGTGCTATTTAACCATTTGACCACACAAAAAAATACGTTTTGATTCCCTTAGAAAATAGCTGATCTTCAAGCTCATGTAGGTCTGCTATGTTAAAACTTTTATTTTATTTTATTTAAAATGACATGCCCAAAATTGCAAAACCAGAATTAAAGTTAAGTATAAGGTTCTTACTCACCAAAGGCATGTACGTTTTCTTTTGTGATTAATTCACCCAATTTTCAACACGAATAAAAGGCATCAATCTGTATGAATGAGGCATACATTTTATGAAGAGTTTTGATGCTACTCGCCCCCACGATTTATTCGTCATGCCCTGGTGTGTAAAGACCTCTAGCTGCGTGGATTCAAGTCTTATGCTTAATTTATACTCCATCGTACAACAATGTTACACACTGAAAATAGATGATCTACAAGAATGTGTAGATAAACTATTTTCTGTGCTCTTTTCATACAGTGAAGTATCAGTCAGGCTCTAGAATCATAGTTATGTGCCCTTTTTCATACATGGGTGAATAAAAGCGATGTGAAATGGAAAATCAAATACATCTCATTGAATAATTGTAATTCATTAATTAAGGAGTTAATGATGCCAACCCTAAAGACAACATCAAGTACTTAAAGAATGACTTCACCCATTTTCAACCTATCCATCATATAATTGGTCCCCACTCATGCTGATGATATGGTAAAGAAAAAAATCTACTTGGTTTGTGTCTCAGAGGAGGGCTGTGGACAGTTCAAAACCCCGCCTACCAGTGACATCATCGTTAGTCATTTCATTTTTTTTATTTTTGTATTAATGCGAGAACAATGGCTTCCATTATAGCTAACTTTCCAGGAATAGAAAGCCTGCAGTTTCTATTAGCTTGGATTGCCCATCGATGATGTCACTGGTAGGCGGGTTTCTGAAGTGTTCACAGCCCTCTTCTGAGACACAGACCGAGTTGACAAAAAATGTACCATTTTATCATGAGCATTAGTGAGGACCAATTATATGAAGATGGGTTGAAAATGGGTGAAGTCGTCCTTTAATATTCATTCTTTTTCTTCTCCGCCACCATTTAACCACTTAAACCTCATATGGTTGCCCGGAGTTTTCTGTTTTCTGTTATTGTGGGGGGGATAGCAGATCGACAAGCTCACAACGCATTGTATTGCATAATAATAATAATGGACATACTCCATTCTGGGATTAAATACAAATTAGACTTTTACTTCAAATGCAGGAATAGAATTTATTAAAGTTAATTTGCGATACAGCATTTAGCAATTAATCAGATAAAAGATCGTAAATAACATAGAAGATATTATGAATTCAATATGATTACAATAATCAAATGAAATGAAATCAAATTGAAAAATCTATGTCATAATTCATAAAATCTTTCTACTTCTTTTTTTTTTAGAGAGAGAGAACACAGTAATCAGTCGCAGAAAGCAAGGAGACCAGTAACCAGCAAGTAACATATCTTGTGACTAGTTTAAAGCCAAAGGTCAGTGGACGGAGGACCATGAAGGAACCTCAGCGATAGAAGATCAGCACGGCAGCCTCTGTAATTTGCTTGGATGCACTCCAACCCCTGTTGGTCCCATAGCCATCCCAGTCGAAGGAACTGAAGTCACCGCACTGTTTAGGAGCTGCCTCTGGAAAGTATCCTCCTCCACCAATGCAAAACTATAAACATGTAGAAATGCATGCAATGCAATGCACACGCACGCACGCGCACACGCGCGCGCGCGCGCACACACACACACACACACACACACACACACACACACACACACACACACACACACCACTGAGTTCAGTAAAAGAAGAGGAATAAATGGTACAAAAACAAGAGGGTGCCTGAGCACCTCCTGTCCCTCCTTTAGCTAGAGAGTATACTCACATGTTCAATATTGCAGCCAATAGGCTTGGATCCAGAGCACAAGGCCAAGGCAGCACGTTCTGTATTGATACCTCTGAAGGAGATGTAGCCTGGTTTTAACTCACCTGAAGGAGAACACAATAAATACATAAAACTTTGTATTAATATTATAGTACAGTATTATACATATATTGCATAGAATAATATATTACACACATGATGTGTTTGTATTATTATTATTATTATTATTATTAGTAGTAGTAGTAGTAGTAGTAGTAGTAGTTAGTAGTAGTAGAAGATTGTTCTTGATTCTGATATGTGAGATATAACCAGGTGGCACACTTACTTGAATAACTTGATATAACAGCACTGATTCTATAGGTAGCTAATTTGGGATTATTGGCCAGTCATTTTTTCATCATTTGTGGCTACTACTTGTATCTCCCTCTGTCTCTCCTTGGATGTTTTTATATGTGGATCTTTGTCTGATAAAGATTTAAATAGGAGTGAAATGTTGTTCTAATTATAATGAAACTGAAAAGTTTGTAGTGTGCGCCAATGTGCAGGCTCTTGTCTTTTCTTAGACATGTCAGCAGTCAATCGCACACGCATACTGCGTCCTAACATACTATAAAACTTACGTCTTGCATTGGGCCCATAGAAGTTTTTTACGGTGTCATCATTCCCAAAGTCGTATGTAATAGGGATGGATGGTCCATTGTCAGTTTTGCAATTCCCTGCAGCATATTTTACTGGGTACTTCTTAAGAATGGGAAGAAAAGGGGGTAGAATAAGAATCAGATAAATAGTCATACACTGTTTTAGCATAATTAGTTATGTATGTATAACATAAATACTGACCTTGCCAACAAAGGATAACATTTCTTATCTTAATCATACAATCAATAGTTATAAAAAAAGGTTTTGAAGCGTCATTCTGATAGGAGCACTTCCGCTACAGTAGGCCTACTGTACATGCTGATGTAATTACAATGTGACATTCAGTTGATCTTACTTGGTAAAGGTTGAAGAGGTTCCCACCATACCCTTTCAAGAACTGATTGGTGGTGTGGTGTCGTAGGATAGCGGCGGTCTTCCAGTTGCTCACTGGAGTGATGTTGGGAACGTGCCACACTGCTACATCCCCTGCCTCAATTTCATAGTAGCCAGGATTCTGTCAAAGAAATATAATTGGGTGAACAAATACATTAAATGAATGAAATATTATACGTATGTAGGCTATAATGTTAGAACACAGAAGATACTGTAACATCTAAATTCAATGTAGTTGCTACAATGGTTAGAACGGCCGCTAACAAACCTACGCCCACTGCTTCAACAAATCATTATCACAATCCTAATATGAAGGACCGCCTTAAGGATATTGGATAGCTTCTTTTTTATTTTACTATAATTGTTTTCATTCACCCAGTTTTAGCAAAGAAAGCTGTTTGAATGTCTCTAGTTGAGCGAAACATTTAGAGACTGGCTTGCATAGGCCTATGTGTACTGTGTGTGTCTTCATGAGTAACATGGGACCTTGGGGGTTATACTAGACACAGAAGTCAAATTAAAGCAATGCTCCCACTTCTTTCAACTGCACATCAGGCATTAATACTGAGAGCATCAGTCAAAAGGCGACATACTGTACCTTGAAATCATCAGAGGTAGCTCCCTCCGCTGTTCCGAATGCGTTTCTGTTGGCCCAGTTGCCATCACCGCCTGGCAGGTTGGCATTGCTGCCCTGCTCTGAGGTCCATCGGTCACCCACTGTACATTTACCATTCATGTTGTTCTCATGAACACTCGCTACCAACGTCCAGCCACCACCTGCAGTTGTCATGTCACAGAAAGTCTGATATTCCCCACCATCAGCAGTAGTAAGGCGGTAAATGCCATCTGAAGGGTAGAAGAGGAACAAACATGAGGCAAATAAAAGTCAACACAAAGTGGGAAAAAAAACACCAAATAGAAAGGCAGCAGGGAAGCTGCTGTGTCCTGAATGAAAGAATCACCTCACCTTCATTCACATTCAGTCCCTCTTTCAGTTGTTTACAGCTTCGGGCCCCAGGGATCACTCCTGAACAGGGAAAATCAAATTGTGACTAGTGCCATGGTCCCCCAGACACACACTGCCTCTCTCTCTCTCTCTCTCTCTCTCTCTCTCTCTCTCTCTCTCTCTCTCTCTCTCTCTCTCTCTCTCTCTCTCTCTCTCTCTCTCTCTGTCTCTCTCTAAATATTAATAAAATATTCAATCAATCAATCAAACAAAATGAATAGCATTGTACTCAAAGGTCCTATTCTTAATGAGGGATATATGAATATCGTCTTAATTCTCTCTATCAATGTCTCAATGCTTAATGTTTTGTGTAAAGCACTTTGAATTGCCTTGTTGTTGAACTGTGCTAAATAAACTTGCCTTGCTTTTGGTTACAGGAGTTGCTGACAGTACCTGACACATGGTGCACGGCCATGCAGGCGAGGAACAGGAAACTCCAAAAGATCATGGTGACTGAGGAGGAGGAAAGAATGACAATAGCTCATACCACTTTGCTTCCAACCTTAGATTAAATAGAAACGTTCTGTCTATAAAAGTTTAATTCATCTATTTGAACATATAGTACATCTAATGTAGCCTTAAAAATCACCTTGCTCAACAAACAAGCTGTTAGAGAGGATAATCAACAACCATTTGATTGTTGACAGACAGCAGGTAAATCATGAACTTACCTTGTTAAATTACAGGCAGGACTACAGCATGCAGTGCTTGCTGATCTTCTTATATGTCTCAACTAATGTCTTAATTTGTTTAAGAATGAGGAAGAAGATAAAATGGAATGCTGTACTATAGGAGGAGTGCAGGAGACGGACTCCCCCACTTTAAAAATAGGATTGTGTTTTTTTTCAGGCGCACGCACACACACATGCATTGATTAAAAACAACCCTTGAGTTCACACCTCAACAAAGTGTCACACCAGCGTGAATTAACATAGGAATGAGCCTGAATGCATATCAATGGTCCATTGTGTGACCATACAGTAAATGACAGATGTGTAAAGCTATGACTGATCACTGATTGAATAATAATGATGAAAAAGAAGAATTAATAAATATGCATTGTACCATGTGTTGGACATGTTTGCCTGTGAACAAAATAACAGATTGATAGATTTTCATGAAACTTTGTGAGAGTGATCAATACGCTGCCATGAAGAGATGATTTAACCTACTTTTATGTCATCAAAGGTCACAGTCAAGGTCAAATTCAAAATGTAAAACAGATGTGTGGATATTCATGCCACATGGTGAGAAGAATCATGCGATGTAATGCGTTGTGAGCTTGTAGCTATTTTAACTACTTTAGTTTAGGTTTTGGCTATAATTGATGACATTATTTTGAAAATGTTTTATACATTTTTTTTATCCATGAAAATGTAAACACTCGTTGCTTTTCCATGAGCATGTGCAATGTGCTGTCTTTGTAGGTTGATCAATCGGAAGCAATAGTAGGAAGCAATCACGATGTATAAACTCTACTTGCCTTCCTGGGTTGGACAGGCTACAACTTACACATGCACACAGGCACTGTAAGAAGATGAACATTGATTTGCAGGAATACATTTGTCAGTTTTTCTTTTAGTTGTGACCAGTGATTCTAAACAGGTTTCAACCAAACCCAAATTTGGTGTTGATCCAAACATCAGGGCCAAATATTATTAAAGCTGCACTATGTAACTTTCCTCTTCCATCCCGGATTTGAACCCAGTTTCCTGCGCAAGTGCTGAGATTTTTACCATGGAGCTAATAGAGCCAGCCTGCTTGCTCAAGGGATAAATAGAATCTTGACCATCCGGTCAAAAATTGCGTCAGATGCCTTTGACCTTTTAATGACCTTTGACACAATCTAAATGTCTCAATAGAAGAGCAGGGAGACAAAATACAACCACCACAATTGTATAAGTTATATTGTATTAACATACTCTACATACTAAAATTACATTTTATTCATTAAAAAAAAGTTACATAGTTCTTTGGTTGCTTTTGGGTGCTGAGACACTGGTTAAGAAATGGTTCTCTAGAAACCAGGAAGAACTCAGCAGGACATAGTTATCAATGATGGGCTCACTCATCATCTATCTATTCTATCTCTATGAATGCACAAAAGCTGTAAAACGAGAAGGAAACTGGCACTGATAAACAAACCACAATTTGAGGTGAAGGCAGATCTCTGAACATCAACTTCCTTATATCTTATTTCAGGTACCATGTGCAAATATGTAGATAAGTTGTTATTTGTTTTTTCTTGATCTCCTTTCCGGCCTTTGCCCCCCCTTTGCCCCCCCCCCCCCTGCAACTGTCACGCAATGAGCTCAACTGTCACGCAATGAGACGAAATGTCATCTTGATTAATGTACCACGCCCTTCATAAACCTGCCTGAACTCAAGTGATCATGATGCTTTATCTATATATGTGTAATTTTTTCACACGCTTAACCATTGCTGCCTAAGGAACAGTTATCATACTTGAAACGTGTTGCAGAGTAGTCTGTAAGGTTTTGAGCCAGTCGTTTGTTCATTTGCCTTAACAAAAGATTGTAAAATAGCTGTTTGAAGGCATTAAAACTTTTTTTTGCATTACAGTATACAGTGGTCTCCCTCCTCTATTGCCTTTGCATTGGATTGTTGCCTCCTTGCAACATTTTAAATATAACTTTCTGTCATTTTGAGACAGGAAAAAAAAACTGGCATGATTTCTTTGGCAGGTGGCGGCTTAAAACTGCATTTTATGGGATGTAGGCCTACTGCCACTTTAAAGATATTTAAGCTGGTTAAAAGGACTGGTTATAATATATGGCAGAGCAGGTAAAACAATACATAGTCCTGTGGATAATTGCAAAATAGATTGTTTCTTTATATACTGTACACAACTTTGTTTTAAACAATTGGTTATTAGACAAACCAAACATAAAGAAACAACATGTTACTATATAATTATAATCACATAAATAATTGTTTTACCCAGATAAAAGCAGTTGTAGACCAGCTAAACTGGGTGAGATGAAACAGCATCAGTTTTTGACAGACAATCACTTTTGGGCACAACACCTGTTCCTCTAGGGCCTAGAGAAACAGGTGTTGTGCCCAAAAGTGATTGTCTGTCAAAAGCCTAGAGTCTAGGCTTTTCCTAAATCGAGCACCACATGAGCTTTCCAGATTAATTCTTTATTGTGTGTTGTATTGATGTGGGTTTATTTTAACAATGTTCTTTAAAGATTGGAGAGGCTGTTATCGGAATTTGTAAATGTTACCATGCTGCAGCAAATATCTTCAGATATTTAAGCAGCAAAACAAAAAACTGGCGTTATAAACTTGACAGCATGGAATCTCCAGGGAACACAACAAATTCAGCTGATGGCTGTTGGAAAATATTATTATCTAAGTAATTAAGTATACAAAATAGCAGACTGACAAATTTTCATGAAACTTTGTGGGAGTGAGCTCCATATTTGGGCAAGTCTATGAGGTCTGGCATATTTGGGCATGGTTTCAGACCGATCAGCCAGTCAATGTAAAAAAATATATATAACACATACATTAAAAAAGGGATATGCTGAGGTACTGTTTATATACTGGCAGCAAACACAAGACATTTGATGCTGATACGCCCATAATTTACGAGTTTAGCCCCAGGCAGACAGACATGCAGACAGACAGACAGACAGACAGACAGACAGACAGACAGACAGACAGACAGAGACTTTTAACACTCTGTTAAAAGTCTGTTAACTTTATTTGAGTAAAAGTACAAAAGTATTGGCATCAAAATATACTTTAAGTACCAAAAGTAAAGGTACTTATCAGGGCAGGAATTTCAGGGAGGCCATGAGGGCCATGGCCGCCGTTGCCCCACATTTTGGCCTTCTGCCCTTCAAAAACACATCTGCCCTGAGGCCACAGTGGCCTTGATGGCCCATCCACACTGCCTGCCCCCCAGCTGATTTAACAGTTTTCTCCTCTGTCTCTTTTCTGAAGTCTTCACAGACATGAACCGTTCAGGAGATGAACCGTTTGTGGTCAGAGAAGGACATATGCAACTGAACTAGGCCCTTGCAAGAGCCTAGATTGCCAAAAGGGTGAGAAAAAAGGATGATCCCCTGCCAGCTGCAAAGAAAACTCAGACAGTCTACGTGACTTCTGAGACACAGAGTATGTGACAAACAGAACATAAACTCACATGCACTAATAATTCACACGCTGTTTGGGCCAACAGTTATAGGACATAAGGTCATCAGACAGAGTACAGAATTACCGTTTCTATTTCACTGTCAAGATTCTGAATTCTTAACACTTCCTCATCTTCAAACCAGTCCAGTGACTCTGAGTATGAACTTCTGAACTCCTTTTCAGCAGTTTGCACAAACGTTTATTTATTTCACTGATAGTTATACTTCATATTTAATTCATACAAATTCTTTCTTAACCCCCCTTAAATTAAATGTATTATTTCAGCCCAAAAAGCCCAGACTGACAGCGTTTTTTTGATTTTCTTACCTTTTCAAGTAGTCACAGAATATTAATCTACAGCATGATCGATCCCCTGATGAGACGTTTAAAAAAGACGTTAAAAGACGTCATTGGCACTGGCAGTGTGGCCACTCAATTACAGCCGTCAAAAGAAGTCATTGGCAGTGAGTTAATATCAGTGTTTTATTTGATGGCCTTGCTGTCCTTGTATTTGGCCCTTATGCCATCAAAACATTTACAAGACCAAAGGCCAAGTAGCCTTGTCCCTGAAAAGATGAAATTCCAGGCCTGGTACTTATTATGCAGAATGTCCCGTTTCACGAGGTATCGTATAAAATGTATTACAATCTTTTGAAAATAGCTGATCTACAAGCTCACGCATTGCATCGTGACACGTGAGCTTGTAGATCGGCTATTTTCAAATAGCCAAAGTTTAAATAGGACTGAAGTGGTTAATGTATGTTTTGTAATAATAATTCAAATCTACAAAGTAAGCCTAACTAGTAACTAAAAGGATGATCCCCTGCCAGCTGCAAAGAAAACTCAGACAGTCTACGTGACTTCTGAGACACAGAGTATGTGACAAACAGAACATAAACTCACATGCACTAATAATTCACACGCTGTTTGGGCCAACAGTTATAGGACATAAGGTCATCAGACAGAGTACAGAATTACCGTTTCTATTTCACTGTCAAGATTCTGAATTCTTAACACTTCCTCATCTTCAAACCAGTCCAGTGACTCTGAGTATGAACTTCTGAACTCCTTTTCAGCAGTTTGCACAAACGTTTATTTATTTCACTGATAGTTATACTTCATATTTAATTCATACAAATTCTTTCTTAACCCCCCTTAAATTAAATGTATTATTTCAGCCCAAAAAGCCCAGACTGACAGCGTTTTTTTGATTTTCTTACCTTTTCAAGTAGTCACAGAATATTAATCTACAGCATGATCGATCCCCTGATGAGACGTTTAAAAAAGACGTTAAAAGACGTCATTGGCACTGGCAGTGTGGCCACTCAATTACAGCCGTCAAAAGAAGTCATTGGCAGTGAGTTAATATCAGTGTTTTATTTGATGGCCTTGCTGTCCTTGTATTTGGCCCTTATGCCATCAAAACATTTACAAGGCCAAAGGCCAAGTAGCCTTGTCCCTAAAAAGATGAAATTCCAGGCCTGGTACTTATTATGCAGAATGTCCCGTTTCACGAGGTATCGTATAAAATGTATTACAATCTTTTGAAAATAGCTGATCTTCAAGCTCACGCATTGCATCGTGAGCTTGTAGATCGGCTATTTTCAAATAGCCAAAGTTTAATTAGGACTGAAGTGGTTAATGTATGTTTTGTAATAATAATTCAAATCTACAAAGTAAGCCTAACTAGTAAGTAAAGTTTTAAAATAATCGTAGTCGAGTAAAAAGTAAAATATTTGTCTCTGAGATGTAGTGGAGTAGATTTGGAAAAAGGCTCATGTTCTTTACCTGTCAAAAGGTGGTGAACCCTCAAACCTCAACAAACCTCAACATTTTTAAGCCAATAATTTGATGACCGGTGGAGTCCAGTAGGAGACTCAATGGAGACTCTTCGAGTCTCCGCCAGTCATCAATTTATTGGCTTAGGAATGGGACAGAGACAAAAGAAATCTCCATGAAGTCAAGGCTCCGTGGGGTGATTAATCGATAGAAAAAAGTCATTTTGTGGGTGAACTATCCGTTTAAGAACACTTTTGCCTAAATTGATACACAGAGTAATTAACAAAGACAAAGTCCTAGAGATGATAACCTTGTGGCACCCCCTTGTGGGCAGATAAATTATAAAAACAAGCTCAGTCGTGCCCCCATACACACATCACAGGCTATCCCAACTCAGACTGTATGAACTTTTAAATACTTTAGTGTTTTAATTGATGACAACTTGTCTTTTAAACCACACATTGAAAGTGTTGTTAAGGAGCTAAAGGAGAGGCTGGGTTTCCATTTTAGAGATAATTCATGTTTTTTTCTTTGCAAAGGAGTTAGAGGCTGCCACATTTATCCCTTCAGTTATTATGGTGATGTTTTATGTCATTGCTGTCAGGCAGAACAATCATATTTCCATATTCCAACTACATGTTTTTTCCCCGTAAATTAATGGCCTACTTCATCATACAAGCGTTGCACAAAAGTGGTGAAAATAGCCAATGTACAAGCTTGTAGATCAGCTATTTTAACTATTTAAAAAATAAAATAAAAAAGGAACGGTTTTGGACAAGGTTTCTGCACGGCAGCAACGATATACAGTATGAATGCCTGTTCCACTTCACTGCACATGTTGAATACTGCTTACCAATGTATTAAGGGCCATTCCCAATACTCTCCCTTCACCCTACTACCTATACTCTTGTAGTGCCCTTAAGGCGGTAGTGGCCCTCCGGAACAAAGCCTTTGACTTGCCCTTTGGTGTGCCTTGGACATACTTCATGATTGTCCAATTTATTTAAATTGTAATTGCACTGGACTGTAGACCAACTCTCACTGGACACCGGATATAAACCTGTCAGATGGATGGAGTTGGATGACACTTTTCAACCAATGAGGGAGGATAGTGTTGCAGTGTGCCCACTGCCCAGTATACTGAATGTTGTACAAAGCCAGTGATTTAAAGGGACTTTTGTGTGGGTGTGGGTGTGCGTGTGCGCGCGTGTGCTAGTGTCTCTCTGAGCATCTCATTGTATGTCTCTCTGGCTTGACAATGCTTATGTAAAAAAGTGACAAAAAGAAACAAGGGAATAACTGTCTTCACGCTGTTATCAACACAACAGTACTACTGACCCAGTATTCACACAGCTATTTGGTCGACCAATCAACATTCATTTCTATCACGCTTAGTGACCAGCTGAACACAGGCAATCCGTTTATCACCCACTAGTTCAGACACATGAATTTGGATCAGACCTTGTTTGCCTCATTTTCCTCCTGACATGACAGTTCCACTTATATACCAAAATGGACAGAGAAGCTGATCAATTTGAAGCTACATAACAAGAATACACCTGGAATCTAAGTCGCTGGACTCGCTGCCCATGGTAGCTGAGTTTAGCCAATTGTCTACTAAAATGAAGGATGTGAACACAGTGACACATGGTACACCCCTAGCCTAATAGGTGAGGGTACGACCAGATAGGGTTATCTGTAGGCTAATCTATGCTGGGCTGCAAGAGATGATTTACCTTGTTTTCACGTTTTTATTCATTTCCACAATCCAGGAATAAAATATGTTTAGATTAGAAGAAAATGTTTTAAGGAGAGCAGTGAGAAACTATTATTAAGTTGGTGGTATATATTCATTGTCAATAGCAGCTGCAGTCAGGTGCAATGTTTTCAGTAAAACCATGTTATTGGAATGGAAATATAATCCAATTCATTCTTTTTTTTCCAGTGTATTGGGAACCCATGCAGTAGGCTATACATTGTCTGGGATTGGGCTCTGTTAACTTCAAACCTAAGGTAGGAAGACATTACGGTATACTTCGGTAATTGTTTTCTTATCGAGAGTCATATCACCATCACAATATTCAACAATGTTATCGCTTATTGCATGTTTTCCTAATATCGTACAGTCCTTTGTCACAGCGAGGATTATCTGTAGACTGCTCTATGAAGAACAAGCAGATATGTAGGTCTGCTCTATGCAAACCAGGTAGGATTATCTCTAGGCCTGCTCCATGTACAAACAGGTTAAGTTGCATCTCCACAAACACATACATTAACACATTCATTTATTGGGAAAATACAGACAAAAAAACAATCAGAATTTAATCAAAGTAATCCCTCCAATAACTAATCTGTTATTCATGATCTGGTAAATTTAAAACACAAGGTAGCTCCTGCTGTTTGTCTCTGTTGGGGCGGAAACACAACCCAGTCAACCCCAAACTGAAACATGTAATAATGTGTCACTGATCTGGTTTGCTGGGCAGTAAAGATCCCAGTTTGCTGATAAGCCAGCAAACAACAGCTGTAAAGCCATCACTGGTCAATAGGTGGCGCTGTGTGACCATCTATTTAATTGTCTCTGCACTCTATCCCAGTGGTTCTCAAAGTGAAGTCCAGGGACCCTCAGGGTTCAAAATGGACCCTTACAGGTCTGTAACTCTGAGAGTATACAAATGAAACCAAATGGACCCGTCCTATGGGGGTCCTTGAAATTAAAATGTTCGAGAACCACTGCTCTATCCCGTCCTGTCAGGGTTGTTGTCCATCAGGTTTTGGATTCGGGCCAGGATGATCTCGTTGCTGCTGCTGCAGTCCTCCGGTCTGTAGGGCGGCGCCACCGTCAGCACGTTGGCAACCTTGAGCACCTCCTGCTCCCCTGTCACCTCCTCCACAGGGATCCGGTTCTTCTCCAGCCACGCCCGTACGCTCTGCTTCCTCTTGCGGAGCTCCTCGCCGCTCAACGTCTCCCCCGTCGCCTCTCCAAGGAAGACGGAGCGGAGGCGCTCGCGCACCTCCTCATCTCCCTCGCCAATGACCTCCACCTGCTCCACAGCATGGCCCATCACCACTGAAACCGAAGCGCCTCCTCCTGTTGGAAACATTCAATCAAGCAGATGTAGGGATGTGTTGATAAAACAGCCTAAAACTACTACTCCGTAGTACTACGGTGCTGCTCGCCCAACAGAACTGATCTAAAAGCTGACAACACGTGGTGATGCAACGGTCCGTCAAATGTCAGATATGATCTAATAGTGCTTCTTAACCTTTATAACTTCAAGGACATCCAATTTGATATGCATTAGATCCATGCAAATGGATCCATAAGGGTCCATTTGATTCCATTGGTACACCCTCAGAGTTACAGACCTGCAAGAGTCCATTTGGACCTCTGGTGGTCCCTGGACCCCACGTTGAGATGATCTGTGGCTGACCCATGGCTGTCTGATCCACTGAAACATTGACCGAATATGGTGATGACGACTGTACGTCCCCTCCATATTTGGGCAAGGGTCACCCTTGTGGATCTCAAATTTCATGTTGATGAAGGGGGGTTATCATCACCGTTTTTAGGCAATGTTTCAGCCAGATCCAAATACCATGGGTCATCTGAGCTACTCTGGATAATATCTCACATTGATGACATCACTCTGATGTTATATTGGGGCCAGGTTTCAGCCCGATCCGTCCGCCTTTGACTTTCTTTGTAAAATAATAGTTTAAATATTCAACAAAACATGTGTGAATATGTGAGTTACTTTCTTAAGTTGTCCCACTTCAGCATGTCAGCATGCACATACATTTGTCTCTGATGTGTTTGCAAGATTAGCCCAGGACACACACACACACACACACACACACACACACACACACACAATAATAGTATAAATCCATCATGCATACCTTCCTGAAAGTTGACCAGCACAACACTGTAGAGAGGAGACATACCAGTAGTTAGTTTTCTTCTTTCACAGAGAAACTTTGACAAGTGGAATTGTTCCACCAAAAGTATTGTTGGTAGTTTAAAGGGGTCCCCGGGGGTCCTTGAGGGGGTTCCAGTCCCCTGCTAAATGATTGATCGTCATCTTCACCATTTGTACATTTACAAATAGAGAAACTAGAATGTACAAGAATATCTACCTTGTGAAAGTAAAACTTGAATTCCAGACTATTACTTGTAACAGTGTATTTCTACATTGCAGTATTGATACTTTTACTTAAGCAAAAAATGTGAGTACTTTTTCCACCACTGGCTCTATGTCCCATAACAATAACATGATATGTTTTACCTGGCTGATACGGGGTCCACAGTGAACATCCAGCCCAGGTGGTCCTGTCTGTCCGTCGCCCGAACCTTCACCTCTTTATGTAAATACTCTGCCCATTCTAACGGCGTCATGTGCATCCACACACACATGACTGCTGCACTAGCTTATTAACTACAACACAATATGAAATTAAACAGATTCACCGTCAACTAGATGAAATTGACAATATGCTATTAAACTCTCTGCATCCACTCACACAGCACTGCGCCACTGTCAATTATATGAAATGTAATACCGATATGAAACGTACTATCAACAACATGAAAGAAACGTCGTTAGCGATGCTCTGCTCTGATCTTTTACACACTGAGGAGAGGTGGTGTGTCGGTGAAAAGCATCCGGAAGGAACGTATCCGCTACCGAATGGTTCCTCATTTTCGTTTGTGAAATTAAAAGTTACCTTTATTATATAACTCTATGGTGACACATCTGCTATAGTTTCTGCTACACGTGTGGCTTTTCAAGTAGATTCTTGGACAAAAATAAGTAGACTACATAATAAGTATAAATGAATAATACTAACACAGGTTCTGTGTTATTTCAATAAAATCCTAGTGTATTAGTTCTATTATCATCTTGTGTATAACTGTTTAACTATCTTGTGGAACATGTCCCACCAACATTTCACTGCTTGTACTTGTATGAATGAGTGACAAATAAACCCTTCTTGATAAGCAAAAGTATTTATTTTGACATAATTAGTACAGTAGAGGCTGCTTGGAAGTACAAGACACATGTCTGGAAACTGACATTATAGAGCTCTCACTCTAAAAGGCAAAGTCAATAATTAAATGTCATTATTTACAAAGAAAAGAGTTCCTGAAACAATGTGGGATCATTTGAGAAACTCAAACTGAAACTTACTCACAATCAACAATGTTTTAATTGAGAAGTTTAACAGTCAGCAGTTTAAATTAATCAACAACTTATTTACTTATTCACTTGAAACATACTTCATTGACCAGTGTCCCGCAGGGGTCTATACTTGGTCACTTCCCTTTATTCCCTCTAAACCAAATCTCCTCGCAAAATATAGCCAATCTACAAGCTCACATCGGCGAATGTTCACCCAAGTATATGAACACTAGGGTTCATGTGGTTAAATAATACCCACACGTCCATTTTAGACCCCTGGTGGTCCCTGGAACAGATATCGAGAACGAGTGGGTTAAATAATAACCCCCTTTCTAGACTTGTTTTTTTGTTTCTGCCCCGCCCCCCTCGGCTCCGCCCGCCTCAGCTCTGTCCGCCAATGCAGCTCCGCCTGCTACTGCACCGGCGACTGCTGCACCGCCCGCCGCTGCTCCAACCCCGGCGACCATGGCCGACGCCCCCGCAGTCAGACCCACTGCACCTGAAGAGAGACAGACAGTGGGACAGATGAGAGAGAGACAGTGGGTACTAAGCTCGTTTCCGCACATATTTTGTACTTATCGGCATTTACACACCTTTCCACGTTAAGAAAAAGAAGTGTCTGTGACCGTGGACTGTGACGGACGTACACTCTTTCTCACGTCTGCTCGGAGGCAGACTTACAATGGGACCAAAGCTTGCGTATGTCATTAGAATGCCTTACGGTGCGTTTTAACAGCGGGCGATCAGGATAGTATTTTCCGGAAGTGCATTATATGTCTATGAGAGCCGGCAACTACTGGCGATAGGGCGAAGTGGGCGATGAAAGATGGATTTTCTTTATCTTTTGGACGATGTGGCCCGGCGATCGCCCGAGAGTCGCCTGCTGTTAAAACATACTGTCAGTCATGCAAAAATCAATTACAATGGTGCCAAACCTCAAATAAAATATGTATGTGCCCAATTGTTGTCAACACATATAAAAAAGAAAACAAAAACGATCTATTGCTTGGATGCATATTATAGCCTTCCCTAGACATGATGCAAATTCAACCGATTTTTATTTATTTTCAGTTGACATGTTTAGAGCTGAATTATTAGATCCCGTTTCTGCAAGTGTGGCCACAGTTTCGCCTATTGGACTTTCATGCCAATTCCAATGTCCAACTCCTATTAATTTATAACAATGACCACATCACATGAACGCAGTCTTACCATCTGATGAGGATACAGTATGGATGAAATCTAGCTGTGTCCATAACTCCATTTCCAATTCCGATGTAGGACAAGGGAGGATATGTTCGTCCAAAGGACAGATTCCCCTCAGTAATCAATAAGCTCTGATAAAAAATGTACAGATATTGGCGGATTCCAGCATTAACTTGTTACCTCGGAAAAGGTGAGTAACCAAGTGTTCAGAATAAATACAAGAATATACTTTCCTAGTTTTATTAGCCTTTGGTCGTGAGGTAAACTAACTTATTGTCATTACACGTGAGAGTAGGCTATTTACTTTATTAACATTCAGCGGATCCATCGCGTGAGGGACTCGATTATGCTGATCTACAAGTTGTGAAATGGGTGTGTCGGGACACGTTGTAAGATTGTAGATCTGTCATTTTGACGAGTGATAACCGTTCCGGTTGCCTTTTATGGTCTTAAATGGGGCGTGGAGCAATGCAAATGATCTCCACGGGAGCACGCCTCTGACTTACTAACAAAGATTAAAAACACCTGTGATCCGCACAAATCACGGCACTGCACTTTCATGAATCACACTTCAGAATTGACGTATGCAATATACACAAGCCTGAACGCCCAAATAAAGGCGGGAATGTCCGACATGGTTAGTGAATTAGGCCCAGTGTTTCCATTAAACACGACTGTGGATATCATACCATTATATTGTTTCTGTCGGACAGAATCCTTGAATCTCTGTGTTTCAACTTTTTATGTTTTTTCGTAAATTAAAGACCTACTTCGTCATACTCACACAAAAGTAGCAAAAATAGCCGATCTACAAGCTCACAACGAGTCGCATTACGACACGTTGTGAGCTTGTAGATCGGCTATGTTTGGCCAATGTGCCCCCCAGATTATGGATGCCGGGGTGCTTAATTGATTAACGTATTTTGATTATGGCCACAATAATCGTGACATGAAATTTGAAGATTGTCCCATCCCTAGTGTGAAACAATGACTTTGTGATGACAATGCAACCTTTGAGTCATAGGTTCAATCCCCTCAGCTACCTGCTGATTGAAGAACGGCCACCAGACTTCCTGCCGCCACACCTCCCCCACCGGCTACGGCAGCTGATGACATCATACCGGCGGCAAATGAGCCGGCGGCAATTCCGGCGGAAGTGAACCCGACTCCTGCCAAGACGACGGGAGCTGCAAGCACAGCACCGACTGTAACAGAGAGACCAGAGAGAGATCAACCACAGCACCTACTGTTACAGAGACCAGAGAGAGCATTTAAAAAAAATCAGAAGTACTGTAGCATGTTTTGGGGGCGAACTTTCCGGTTACCACCAGGCGAAGTAGCCTTGGCCATAAAATGATGAAATTCCAGGCCTGACAAGAATGGAGACGATTCTGACGATTATGCAAAATAATTATGATCATCTCAAATAATTGCGATTACGTGATTATGTAATAATTGTGACAGTTTTGTGATGTTCTAATAACATGGGTCACACTGTGATACATGGGTTACTTTGCTGTGTGTGTGAGCAGTTGGGCAGGAAACGCAAATATTTGTAATATCCGTTCTACACGAGTATCATTAAAAATGTGCACAGTGAAGCTGGGGGAGGTTAGCGTGCCACTCATCCTGGATACCGCGGCTGCTCTTCAATCTCCTCAATCTGGCCACATACAGGAAATTATTTTCCCACATACCACTAGGACCCCCATCCACAAGCTTGCGGGGGTATGCAAACTCTGCCATTGAGATAGTGGCACCCTTGACCTGCCTGTCCGCTATGGTACGACGCACCTTCCCTCCTTACCCTTTCATGTGGCACAGCGGGGAACCAACCTCCTTGGCCTCGATCTCTTCATCGAGCTGGGCTTCTCTCTAATGAACAACTGTGGAAGGGCTATAATGCAGGTCTCCCGACGATGCACCAGCAGTGGCTGGCGCTGTTCAACGGCCTGGGCTGCTTGACAGCATTCACTCATCGACCCCTGGTTGACCCTGCCGTGACACCAGTTATTCAGCCCCTCAGGCGCCTGCCACTCACCTTCCGGAAGGGCGTCACTGCTGAGCTCACCTCCCTGCTAAAAGAGGGCATCATCGAGCCAATAAATGCAGCACCTTGGATCTCAAACCTGGTGGTCGCACAGAAAAAGTCAGGGGGTCTCCGGGTCTGTGTGGATCTGCGACAGGTCAACAAAGCTGTCATCTCAGACAAATACCCTCTACCTACAGCTGAAGAACTCACCACTCTCTTCCATTGCTCAACAGTGTTCTCAGAGTTGGATTTGCACCAGGGCTACCTGCAAGTTCCCCTTCACCCAGCCAGATGGGACCTGACAGCGTTTGTGACACATGCTGGGGTCTTCAGGTGCACACGCATGCCGTTTGGTCTTAGCTCAGCCTCCAGCTGCTTCAAGCAACCCACGATGCCCGTTTACACAGAGTGTTTGAGGCTCTCACCAAACATCACCTGATCCGAACAACGACAAATGTCTCTTCTCAGTGCCGACTGTGGACTTAATCGGATTCCACCTCTCAGCCGATGGCATTGCACCTCTCTCGTCAAATGTCGAGGCAATATAGTGCATCCCAGAACCGACCTCCACCACACAGTTCGCCTTGCTCCAGGGAATGACCGCTTATTATGTGCGTTTCCTACTCACAGTATGTTGTTGGTTCTTTTTGAGGGGTCGGAGAAATGTTATGTACTAATAAAATGGGTCACACTGTGATACATGGGGTTTGCTATGTGTTACCTTTAACTGTGTGTTTATTATGTGTGACTGTGTGTTTATTATGGGATGCTGATGTTACGCGCAGAGCGCGCGCTGAGACAAGGAAGTATTATCTGAGACATGAGACTGAAGTAAAGGCAGTGCATGTTCTGACGTTGAAATGTGTGTTTCAGATGATGTTTGGCAGCATATGTGATGTCTATTGTTTGCCTTTTGTTTTATGTGTTTTGTTCATGAAAAATCAATAAAATGTAAGTGGAAAAAAAAAAGAAACGTGTGTTTCAGTCTTTTCACACAACAAGTTTCTTATAGTTGACTGTTCCATACGTGTTCACGTATGGAACAGTAGTTAGGCAATAGGTGCTCATACTTGAATAGAACCACATCTCTTTCTGTAAAATCAACAATAGAAGATATCTTATCTTACTTCCACAGACGAGAGCTCCCCCCACTGCTGCTGTAGAAATGAGAATATTCCCTGTAAAAGGAAAAAATATAATTAGAATCGATGAACTCAAATCTGTGGATGTCTTAAATGTACATTTCAAGTCCTAATAGTCTACGGTACTTTTAATTCAAAATCTTGATATCAAATCAAAGATTTGCTAGATTTTTTTATATTATAACATTTACATTTTGATAACAAGAATTGACATGCAAATGTTGATATGAAAATATGGAATGATATAGGTGGCATTTTAATTCATCTGCAGTTCTGCACTGAAATGTTTTGTATAAACTATATATATTTTGAGTTCCACCATTTGAAAATAGCAGACCTACAAGCTCACAATGCATTGTGAGCTTGTAGATCGGCCATTAGCAAAATATTTGTTATACATGTTGAACTTCTTAAATGGGACATTCTACACAATGAGTACTTTGGTACTTTTGGTACTTTAAGTACATTTTGATACCAACACCTTTGTACCAGTGGCGTACCCAACATAGAGGCAGGGCAGGCGGCCGCCTGCCCAACTAAAATCTAGCCTCCCCTAGAAAATAAAGTAAAAGACTGAAAAACAGGCAGTGAAAACAATCCAAAGAGAATAGTGGCCGTCGGACCTCCTCGTCCATTCACGCGGGCAGGCAGCCAATCACTACCGTATCCATTCAGCAGAGCGACGTCGCCTATAGTGATGCAAATATATGCCTTTATCTTCATGGGGTGCCAGGAGTGCCAGGTGTGGGGGTCTGGGCCATCACCTGTACTCACCTGGCATAAAAGGGGCTCTGAGTCTGAGAGCAGCTTGAGCCATTAAACTACAACATGAAGAGACCACCGCTGAATAATTGATTGATTGATTATACTTGCATATTGTTTTTATTAACGTTTTTCACTTTTGTAGTCAGTGTAGTGTTGTTGTTAACTTGTCTCCCCCGAGATTTCCCCCCCGACAGAAATTACATTTAGGGCAGGCGAGATTTTTTTCTTTACCTACCCCCCCCCCCCTCGCCTGCCCTAAATGTAATTTCTGGGAACGCCACTGCTTTGTACTTAGACATATATATTATATTTTGAATTCCGGACTTATACTTCAGAGTATTTCTACAAAGCAGTATTGATACTTTTACGTAGTACTTTTACCACCAGTGACCACTGATGTGTCTTACTTTTTATCTTCTTCTGTCTCTCTTTCTCACTCTTCAGTTTGTCTCTCTGTTCGTCTGCCTGTTTCTCTGTGTCATCGATCTCATCAAGGTAGTGCGCGGTGAGAACGGACACCATGTCCTCATACGTCCAGGTCCTGGTTCGAGTCCGACTCCCACCACGGTTGTGGATCTGGAGGAGCCTCCGCACAATTCTGCGTCCCTCCTCGCCCAGGTATCGCAGCAGTGTGGCTGCCTTGTCCTCCCCTGGACAGGGCTCTATGTCCACATACAGCCTGAAATTATAGGCCTGTCACAATTATTACATATCACCTAATCGCAATTATTTGAGATAATCGCAGTCATTTTTGCATAATTGTCATAATCGTTTCCATGTTGGAAGATTTTCACACATTTTAAAATATTAAAAAAAGGAAATTTAGCTTTTTTTAATTTTAACCTATTTCTGAATGTTTTACATGTATAAAATGATTCAATAATTTGTATATTTAAGTTATTTGTCATATCTGCCCTGTGCAATTTTTGATTACGAAGCCTAAAAGGCCAAACAGAAATTAACTTTGTACATTTAAAGGTAGGGTAAGTGATTTACTTTGGTTAAATTAAGTGTTAAATAGCTCTATATTCTGATAGTACTCATTGCTATAGAGCATGGGTTTTCAACTGGTGGTCCGTGAAGGTATTGCATGTGGTCCCTGACCATGCATTTAGTAATGTAGGAAAGTGAAGATTTGTATATTTTATTTTATCGACCACTTGTTGAGAAACAGTATGATGTATGATGACGCATCAATGTTGTCAGTTACTTGGAAGTCGGATGTCAAGAACTTGGGAAATGGGAGTTAGAATTTCAAGGGAAACTGTACAGGTTTACCTGGTTGAGTCATCATTAGCAGGAAATGTGCCCATATCAATCGCATGTGCTTGCTCATACATATGTTGCAATTAATCAGTTAACATGAGTTTAATGTGGAAGGTTAAGAGAACAGAATAAGGGCAACCATGGGAAAGGAATGGATCAGTGGTTCTCAATCTTTTCTGAGCTCTGGACCACTAGCATATCTCAGTTAAATAATGACTGTTAAGGGCTTGATTTAATTCACCTCGAATTAACAAATTAAATTAAGGCCTTAACAGTCATTATTTAATTTCAAGCTTTTCCCCCCACACCACGCCCATATCCCCCCTCCCAACAAAACAGTGGTCCCCAGGTTGGTTCTCAGTCACGGTGGTGGTCCCTGGTTCATAATCAGTTGAAAACCCATGCTATAGAGTGTTTGTTCTGTAAAAGGAGTCTCCCATGTCTCTCCACTCCAGCTCTTGTATAACATGCATTTTCAGTGCTCTCTCCTGATTGGCTTAAATGTTGTCACCTACAGCAGCTGAAAATGTACTATATTCTGTTTACTTAACAGCTGGAGAGACCCTGTGACTGAACAAAAGCTCTGTAGTGGCCATGGTTCACATGACGCTCGTCATAACAGTCATGTTTCAGGGCTAGCTCTGTAGCAATGATTACTATCAGATATAGTACTTTAACCTTTTTAACACAAACTAAAAAAATACCCAAAAATCTCACCTACCCTAACTTTAATGTTCCAATGTCCAATGCCAAAAAGACAACTTAAACTTGTAACTTAAATTTGTAATCGTGACATCCCTACCTGAAATCACTGAACCACTGTTCCCATGGTACCGGGGGAGGAGAGCCAGCTTTGTCCAGGAACGGATCGGGAGGGCAGAACGGTGCCATGGTGATCAGTTCTACCCCCGGGTACCGAACTGACTGGACCGAGCAGAGATAGGCTTTTAGGCTACTCTGTGTTTAATATGTGATTTCAGGAGTTGATGGTGGTGGTGGGTCCGGGCTGTGTTTGGACCACTTCACAGACGCGAGGACGCGAAAACCGGATGTCCTATTTCTGCTCACGGAACGCGGTTACTTCCCTGTAAACAACACTTGACTCTTGACTAAAGTTTCGTTTTCGTCACTGCCTGGAGTCTATGGAATGTACCGAAGCGTCAAGTCAGACGGGAATAAAGAGTTGACTTCCAATCCGTGGATTTCAAAATAGGCCTATAAATAAATAAGCAGTGTTGTTGATGCTATAGAAATGTCCGCAACAAAAACATGATGGATTTTTGTGGGAAGTATGCTACTACACATAATAATAATAACAACAATTATTATTACTATTATTATTATTAACCTAACGGGTCCATTTGGTTCCATTTGTACACTCTCAGAGTTAAACCCATCTAACCCCTGATCATTTTGCTAGGATTGGATGGCTTAGGGTTGAGGACAGAGTACAGCAACTTGCTATGGGCCTGGTCTTCAAGATACACCACAACATTGGGATCCCCCTGTATTTGTCAAAATACTTCCAAAATGTTAATCAAGTCCATGATCATAACACCAGAGGCAGCTCCACAAACCATGTTCAACCCAGATTTGGCACAACAAAGGGAATGAACTCTTTCTCATGCTATTCATCTAAAATGTGGAATGCCCTACCAAAAGGAGTAAATGAGTGTAAAACCCTACTCACTTTCAAAAATGCCCTAAAGATACACCTTCAGGAGGCTGCAATTCAAAAATGGCCCCTGTCCAAGTCCTAACCTACCCCATGTCCTAACCTAACCTACCCCCCCCCCCTCTCTCTTTCTTTTTTTTTTTTGTACATATTTTTCACTCTTCATACCAGTAACCTGTAAACTGATTGTATGACATTCTGTATAGTAGTGTGTATATCTGTCTGTCTCTTATATGTCATCATGATTTGTGTGCGTGGGGATCTCATCTTAAACAAGCTACGTGCTTAACTGAGCTATCCAGTTTAGTAGACCTTGTATTGCGAATTTGTACTTCCATGTACTGTTATGTACTGTCATGTACTGTTCTCATGTCTTACTAAATAAAGTACATCAATCAATCAATCAAATTAACATTGATTTTACAATATGAATTGGGGTCCCAGAGACATACTAGCCCTAGAATGTCTGTGATCTTACATACTTACAGAGACATACAGACATTCTAGGGCTATACATACATGCCATTAAATGGGGGTCCGTAGCCAGTGGTGAGCTGTGGATTTTTGAACTAAGGGTACTGTATTTTATGACGTCACGCGCGCGCACATAGCCACTCAGCTCAGTGCTAGTTGAAATACTGTATTCAACATGTGATTATTAATTTAATCATATGTATTATTATTTTGTTGTATTGTTGCATTGTTAATTTGTTGTTTTTATTTTTGTTTCAAATTAATTATTGTATTTTCCTTTTAATTTTATATAAAATCCCTTTACATAGACTCACCCACACATAAGTAGGCCTACTTAAAATAATCAGACAACTTGTCTTTGTCTTGTCTCAGAGAACTGGGTCCTCTGCTAAGCGATCCCTTTCACACCTTGCAGTGCAGAGATGTTGTCTGTCATTGTGAGAGGAATGTAACACATTCAATTCAAGTCCGTGTCTTTTCTCGAGTAGCCTAATGTTATGCAAAGCAGCCAGGTAGACGCTATTGAGAACGGCTCGCCACTGACGGCGCGAACCTTGAGAGGCTATTGTTTTTAAACTTTAAGGCGTTAAAGACCGCCGCTGACGGTGCGTGCACGCGCGCCCCCAGCTCCCACAGTGTCAGAACTAAGGGTACGCCGTACCCCCCCGTACCCCCTACAGCTCAACCCTGTCCGTAGCCTAATGCATGTCAAACTGAGGGTCCTTGAAATTAAAATGGTTGAAAATCACTGCTAGAGAGCCACAAAAATCTTCTATTATGGGGGTCCCTGGCTTAACTTTTCAAATGGGGGTCCGCGGGCTAATAAGTGTCTATTTGGGGGTCCTTGGCACGCAAAAGTTTGAGAACCTCTGGTGTAGAGGCTGCTGCACACCTGAAGGGATTCGTGTGCCTGATTTCATTCAAGACTTGAATGAAACTTGCAGCATTGATACTTTTACTTAAGTAAAAAATGTGAGTACTTTTCCCACCACTGTCGTTAATGTCATTGTTTTTTTGTTGACATTTTTGCGACCAAACTTTTACTCTGAAGCGCTCTGCCGGAGGAGGTGTTTTCATCAGTAGCTGATGTGTGAAGTGCTTGACAGCCAGTGTTGCCATGTCCGCTTATTATAAGCGACATTGGCCTTGTTTTTCCTGTGAAGTTGCTTGTAAATATTGGTAGTTGTGGGTTGCGTTTTTTGGGCTGGTTTCTAAACTGTAGTTGCTTATTTGGGCTTGTTTCCTAATGTTGTTCAATCCAGTGGTTCTCAAACGTTTTCAAGTCAAGAACCCCCAAATTAATAAATATGTTATGCCAGGGACCCCCCTCTCCCATACAAGACTTGTGTTGTTAAAATGTTTCAAATTCTATTTTTATAATAGCAGATCTACAAGCTCACAACGCGTCGCATTGTAGATCGGCTTTGATTGATTGATGTACTTTATTTAGTAAGACATGAGAACAGTACATGAAGTACAAATTCACAATACAAGGTCTACTAAACTGGAAGAGCTTGTTTAAGATGAGATCCCCATGCACACAAATCATGATGACATAAGAGAAAGACATATATACACTACTATACAGAACGTCATACAAGCAGCTTACAGGTTAATGCTATGAAAAGTGGGGGGAAAGTGTTTTCAAATAGCTGATGCATTCATATAGATATAGGTTTAAAGTGCTCATGTCGCTTCTTTCGGGCTTGTTTTCATAGACCTGGCTGATTATTTCTCTCACAAAACCTGGCAACACTGGTGCTTGTCAGCCAGTCGTCCTGCTCCTTGTTGGAGAAGATGGAGGCCACAGTCTGGATGTAAACTTGTACGCTGGCGCAACAAGCGAGCCATTCACAACGAATATCACACACCTGTTATGTCAACAGCTCCAGTCCGTCCAGGTAAAAAGAAAACAGCACATCTCTGTCTACACCATCACGCACACAGCTAGCCTGGTTGCTAACGTAGCTAACACGAATGACAACCAGTGGAGGCTAACGCTAGCTAACCTCTAGCAGCAACACTGAAATGCGACGCAGCTGGAAGGAATGAGACGGTTTTTTTGTGTTAAATTCTCATTGTTATTATTATACTTATTTCATTGTGTGGTTCATCCAGTCTGTATCAAACTTAGCCTATCTATACGTTCGCAAGCTACATTCGGACGGTGCATGGGATCAATGTTAATGTTCTACTTTGCTACTTTTATGAACGTTTCCTGGTTGATCAGCTGCTGCAGGATGCTTCCTGCACCACATTAAAGAGGAGAGCATAAACAACTTACCAGATCATATTATCAGTGGTGCTGAAAGTATCAATACTGCAATATAGAAATACTCGGTTACAAGTAAAAGTCCGGAATTTAAATTATACTTGAGTAAAATAATAAAATCTAAATCTACTTTAATAAAGTACAAAAAGTAAAAGTACTCGTGCAGAATGTCCCATTTCACAAGTTCAAAATGTATAACAAATCTTTTGAAATATCGCCATGCATTGTGAACTTGTAGATCTGCTATTTTGAAATGGCCGAAATATATATATATAGGGCTGAAGTGGTATAGTGTGTTTTGTAATAATATACATACACAATCTACAAAGTAACTAGTAATTCAAGTTTTCATATAATTGTAGTGGAGTAAAAGTACAATATTCTCCTCTGAGATTAGTGGAGTAGAAGTAAACTGTAAAAGTACTGAAAATTGGAAATGTTAAGTAAAAATAGCTCAAATTGTACTTAAATACGGTAAATGTACTTATTTATTTTACACCACTGCATAGTATAATGCATGCAATGACTGCATGAAGTGACATTGAGTGCACTGACTGAAGTGACATAATGCATTGACTTAGCATTCAACTTTATTGTTGCATCACAGGTTTGTTTACAGATGTAAAAAAAAAAGTGGGTGAATTTCTCAGCTCACAAGTTAACGAATAAAAGGGTTAAAGCCAACAAACAACAAAGAAAACAAGTTGGATATTTCCATTATAATTAAAGCAATGTCAAATGTAGGTCCATGGTTAAACATACTTAAAAATGCTAAATAAGAATGGCAATAAAATCAGATTAAAATAGCAGCAGCTATAGAAACACTGTATGTGTAGTCTATTGTGCACTCTCTTGTGATCTTTGCTCCATCTGTGACCTCACCCATCGTTGTTGCTTTCATGCTATCATAGATGTATTTTATCAAGTCTGACTTACTTTTGTATCTACGAAAGTAAAAGTCGGACTACATCTATGATAGTCTTGATCCAAGGCTAGTGGTTGCTCATCATGACAAGTGATAGGTTTGGGCAATGGATATTATATCAATATCGTGATACGACACTATTCATCTGGAATTTTGGATATGAAATGGCATAATTGTTTTTTACTGTTTTTAATCACTGAAGCCATATTTTATACTTTACAAAATTGTCCAAATACCTAATGAAAATAGCAGATCTACAAGCTAACAACCCTTTTTTTTCTTTTTTTTCTTTAATTTAATTTTTATCCCACGATTTTGTAACCCTTATTTTTCACCCGGTGCCAATTTTCTAAGTGATCCTGGGCACTACACTCCCCTCACCAGCCTAGGGAGGCCAGGGCCGAGCTCATGCCTCCTTCAATGCATGAGAGCCAACTGACCTTCTTGTCACCTGACAGGGGGGAGTTTCCCTGGTTGGACGTGGCGCGTGGAAGGAACACGTTATTCCAACCAGTTCCCTTCCCCTCCATCAGGCGCCCCGGCTGTCATGGGGGAGGAGTTTAGTGACCAGGATTACTACATGTTTTTGTGAGGGTATCAACTACCCTGAGAGACACGGGGAGAACATGCAAACTCCACACAGAGTGGGCCCTTTCGCCAACCCCACCTAGGGTATGGGCGCTGATGACGCGGAAAGCTAACAACCCTTGAAGATCGGCTGTTTTTTGAAAAATTAAAAAGATATTTGATATTTATCGTCATAATATATCAATAATATTGATATATCAAGGTGTTTGGTTTTAACTTTTGTGCATAATGAAATGGCCCAGCCCTAGCGATGGCTGAGCTCACAGATGGGGCTTGAATAGATTGATCTCTGTGTGCAGGTGGTGTGAGTAGCTCTTCATCATTGATCTGTGTGTGCAGGTGGAGGCAGGTGGTGTGAGTAGACCATCATCATCACACCATCATCATGTACTCTGAGTGGCGCTCACTGCACCTGGTGGTGCAGAGTGACCAGGGCCACCTCAGTGTCCTGCACACGTATCCGGACGGTGTGGGCATGGAGGTGGCCAACGCCGTGGTCAAACCCCTGGGAACAGCCGTCAGTCCAGTGGCCACGGAGAACATCCTCAAGACGGACAAGGAGGTAAGAGAGAGGACACATGCACACTAGAGATGGGGATTAATTTGAGTTAATGTTCATTGAAAATGATACCCTTATCGATCTGTGTCCTTATCAATACCACCAGCAATACTTTTCTGTTATTTGGATACTAGACAACAATAAATTCTTAACAGAACTGTAATGCTTTTTACTTAAGTTAAATGAAAGAAATTGGTGGATTTATGGTGATATTATATTTTGGCCTATCATTAAACACAAAAAAACATTTAAAAAATCATTATACAAGGGGTTGTATTCAAACACAAGGCAAGTGACACCCTTTTTATTTGGCAAAGTATGCTAAATATTGGAGAAACTGGTTTGTTTGTTTCTGTATGTATGTATGTACTGGTGTTGGTTGATGTACTGTGACTTAAGGCTAAAACGAGAGGCCGCAGATGTTATTATCATCACACAGAATAACGGATGCTGTATGGATGGACTTCAGTAAGACAACTGCTATAAAGTGGCTATTGTGCAACGAAAAATGCCCTTTCAATATTTAGATCACATTCCCGGTCATATTGTGCACCTATTAAAATGCCCCCCCCCCCCCCCCCCCAAAAAGAAAAAATATAAAAAATAATCATGTATTCTTCCTTTAAAAACAACAGTGGTCGTGTAGGCTTGAACCAACCAATTTCAACCAATAATATTCAATCAATCCTCATCTGTGATTCTCCATGTTTATGATATGCCCACTTTTGAACATTCAAATGAAATTCCGTTCCATATTATGTCCTGCCTATCATCGTTCTCAGCCTTATCCCTTATCTCATCTCACCAGGAGAAAGAGCCTGGAAAAGAACTACAGCCAAAAGCGTCTATGGGGCGGGACTTCCCTTGTATATACTTCCCCTTGAAGCTGTCTTTTTTTTTTGGCCAATCATGACATGGCTTTCATGACCTAGGAATGTAAACAGATCTGCACAGGATTAACATAGCTTCCTTTCAGGCTTTAGGGCGGTACTTCCTGTACTTCCACTTAGATACTTTCAGGAGCAGTTCTTGTCCAGCCTATGTCCTGCGTGACTTCATATTTCACCCTAATAAGCCAGCCAAGTTAGATACTATTGAAATGCCGTTCCGTTTGGAATTTAATCTTGTGACCTCTCTGTTGTGGAATCCAAGCAGCAGACTCTTCTATAACTTGGCCACATGGGCAACTAAAATAACAACACAATACCCTCTCTACTCAAAACGACTTCATTGTGATTTCTTTCTCCCCCCACCCAGGTAAAGTGGACCATGGAAGTGCTGAGTTATGGTCTAAGCCTTCCCCTAGATGGGGATACTGTCAAACTGTGCGTGGATGTTTACACGGACTGGATGATGGCCCTGGTGTCACCCAGGGACTCCATGCCTCAGCCTGTAGTCAGGGAGCCCAATCTGTATATCCAGACCATCCTTAAACATCTCTACAATGTCTTCCTACCCAGGTATAATGGCACACATTTGCAAGGGTTTGCCTATATTCTTCATTAACCACATTAGCCTTAGTGTCCCTATTCAAGGCCTGAACAACTCAATACAGTAAAAGTTTGTATTTTAACTTTTAACTAAAGTTATTGTTCTGAATTGTTTCTGACCAGAAAAACACAGCCCCAGCCCAGTGCCTCATATTTGGATACATCTGTTGTTGTTTTACTCTTAAACTTTACTGATGATGTGAAATTGTTCTTACATGTTATCCTAACTGCTAGTGAAAACATCAAAGTAGCCACGCAATTATAGCTTACGTGCCAAAAAAACGTTAATAAGGATGAGAGGGAAAGAAAAAACAAAACCAATGTTTCGACAGGGTGTTCCAGACCCTGGTTTTGGACCCTGCTTTCTCTCTCATACTTAATAAAGATATTGGCACATAAGCTATAAGTGTGCGGTTACTTTGATCTTTTCAGAATCCTTTACCGTTGGTCGGCATCTCAAAGGACCGGTGTGTCCTCTCTTATTCTCTTTGAACATCCTAATTGCTAATAACAGGGTCTTAACCACTTAAGCCTTATTTACTTCATCGTATGATGGTGTTGCGTGGTGAAAATAGCCAATCTACAAGCTTGTAGATCTGCTGTTTTTGAAAATCGTTGTGTATAATCACATGCCAAAAATAGGGACGCCAGTGGTTTTAATCTGATGATGATCAGACTCACCTCGTCGCTCTGTCTTTTGTTTTTCTTTTCTTGTATTTTTGGACATTCTCATCAATGGTGGGAAAAAAGTCCAGAGGCATTTCATGTCAATACTTTTCAGTTGAAGATGAATATAAATGAGCTTTTATACACCGTAGATCTACAACTCATAATGTCTTATCTTCTACTCTCCAAGGCCCGAACAGCACGGTCTAAACCACATCAGACTGTGCCAGCAGGTTCTGACTGCGGTCCAGAAGCTGGCCCGGGAGTCTATCAACATGGAGAGAGAGACCTGGGAGGTGCTGCTTCTCTTCCTGCTCCGTGTGAATGACACGCTGCTGGCCCCACCCACTATTGGTGGTAAGCTCGCCACGACCCTACTTATTGATCTGTAGCCCAGTGCCTCTTGAATTTTTAAAACATTTTTATTTTCAGTTCACAGAATGATACGTTTATTTGACTTTTTTTGACGACAAAGGTATCGGCAATTAATGTAGCTGATGTGTCCCGATTCTTGCCTGTTGCAAAAAAAGCTGATCTAAAAGCTCATAACGTGTGATTATTTAAGTTATGTCCTCAAATATTAACTTGAATCAAATCTTGAATCAAGTTTTTCAAATTGATTTCAAGATTTCAAGTATTTTCTTTACGAAATATCAGTCTAAACATTGGTGTTCAGTGGTCTTCGACTCTCCAACATCTGGATTGGCATTGGACCCAAATGTCTCTCTATTATAATGCTAAACGCAATTAAAACCTTTCATCTGAAAGCAGAGAAAGGTACCGTATTTTCCGCACTATAAGGCGCATCTGAGTATAAGGCGCACCTTCAATAAATGTATTTTTTTCATATATAGGGCGCACCGCATTATAAGCCGCATCCGCACTATAAGGCGCACTGACGGTGCGCCTTATAGTGCGGAAACCAAGGGAACCAATATTGATACATATATAAGGCGCATCGGATTATAAGGCGCATCCGCACTATAAGGCGCACTGACGGTGCGCCTTATAGTGCGGAAAATACGACATCAACTGGTAGGAAAAAAGCTCTAGGTGGTGTGTCAGTTTTGTACATGAAAAAAGCCTCTTAAAATCAGATATGAAGGGTGGGTCACTCTTCAAATCAGATTTTAAGATTTGTATCGCAGCACAAGTGAATGCAAAGTATGTCCACGCTCAGGTTTATTCAGTGCTATGTCAATAAGTGTGTAATATTCTCCCCCCCCCCCCCCCCCGTGTGTTCAGTTGGGGTGGCTGAGAAACTGGCAGAAAAACTGATGGCGGTGCTGTTTGAGGTGTGGCTGCTGGCATGTGCTCGCTGCTTCCCCACACCACCCTACTGGAAGACGGCACGGGAGATGCTGGCTAACTGGAGACACCACCCACCAGTGGTGGAGCAGTGGAGCAGGGTGGCATGTGCCCTCACCTCCAGGTAAATTCATCACCAAAAGTACTTGAATATTCACTCTCAGGTACCAATATGAGTCATTTAATTTGAGCATCGGCTGACATGCATCTGATGTTGTTGTAAAAAGTGTAACGGTTGGATACTAGTAGTTCCAGGTGATCCATGTGAGTCAGTTAAAACAATTAAAAAGTATTATTTTTGAACACAAAGTATGTAAATAAATAGCCTGCAGTCGTTATTACATAAAACAGCATTTTTACAGCCTGGCTCTGCAGGAGGCTAACCTTCTATTAGAGGGTTGGTCTGTGTGTCTTGAGCTAATTGAGCAAACTGTCTGACCGATAAGCAGCACATTTCCTACAGTAAGTAATGCGATATGTACTAAATGTCATATGTTTGTCAATCCAGACTGTTACGCTTCACCCACGGCCCCTCCTTCCCTCCTTTCAAAGTCCCGGATGAGGATGCAAGTCTGATCCCCGTGGAGATGGACAACGACTGTGTTTCACAGACCTGGTACCGCTTCCTCCACATGCTCAGGTAACACGGACCGCCACCTGCTGTTTTGGCTGATTTTCAAGCTTGAAAGTCGGGTTCTTGTGGCACGCTGTTGTACTATTAGATCGCCGTTTGAGTGAGGATGGCCATGTTGCGTCAGCGGGGCCAATTGGATAAGAGAACATAAAAACATGTATGTGCCAGTTTAACCACTGATGTTCATATTTTAGGGATCAAACCCTTTTCAAAATGTCAAAAATTTGAAAAATGACACTTTGTGATCTTGTAGGTTGGATATTTCACAGTAGGGGGGCCGCAGCCAGAGTAAAATAGTGTACAAGTTTGGGAACCGCTGCATAGAGTATGAATGAATTATTATGATTGGCTCTTATGTGCTTCGATCATATTGACCCTCTGTGGTTCCCATAGCAACCCGGTGGACCTGAGCAACCCAGCGATAGTGAGCACCACGCCAAAGTTCCAGGAGCAGTTTCTAAATTCTAGTGGCATACCTCAAGAAGTGGTGCTTCATCCCTGCCTGAAGCAACTGCCCCAGATCTTCTTCAGGGCCATGAGGGGCATCAGCTGCTTGGTCGACGCCTTCCTTGGTAAGTATTTGCATGCGTAATCCACATTTGAAAAACACAGATGGTATCAGTCTCAATTAAATACCGGTATGCTCAATAAAGTAAGTAAATACAATTTTGTTTACGGATTTTTAAACCATTTCAACCTGGTGTCACTATTTTGGGCACGTCATTATAAACGTTTTCTAAAGCAGTGGTAACCAACCGGTCGATCACGATACTAAGGTCATACTGCAGTCATTCACAAATAGTTAGTTTGTTCTAGTCCACCTGACTCTCTTTGACTTCAATGTATTCCACCAAACTCTCGGCTGCAGTTTGCTTCCCAGTGCACCAAATCTGCCGGCTGGAATTGCTGGATAGCCAGACAGATAATCTGTCATCACAGATACTTTTGACAGATATGTACAAATATATGGTCATGTGTATGTATGCTTTTTTGTCAAATGTCAATAAAAACAAAATCCTTTGAATATAACATCTAAATGTGAATATTAATTGATGAGGAAATCTTTATTTTGCATCGAAGATTAGATATTTGTAATAACTTATGTCATGTCCCTGTGTGTTTTCATTAGTTTTAAAAAAGTTACCTAAAAAGTGTCAACTCTAATATTTCATACACATTGCATGCCAATCACGTAGATCTACGCGAACCTATTTATAGCCGCCACGTGCCAATCGCGTAGATCTACGTGAACAAAAAAAAATATTTAAAAAAATTTGACCCATAGACCAAGGAGATATGATTTATCGAAGATATAGACTCCTATCCACTTCCTTGTTAACTTAAAACTTAAAAAATAGTTATCTCGGCTCCTGAGTACTTTTTTTTTTTTCAATGAAAAATCTCTGGCACTGGCCAGCACTAGAAATATTCAGAAATACCTCTGGCAGTTAATGGGTTAACAAACTGCCAAGATTGTCACAACTCGGCCAATTCGTGTTGCATCCAGATTCCCAAGTGTCCCTACTTCAAGTGAAAGTGTGTAGCTGTCTCTAATTCTTCCTCTTCTGAATAGGTATATCACGTCCCAGAGCGGACAGTGCCCCGCCCACCCCAGTCAACAGACTGAGCATGTCTCCGCCCCCCTCCGTCAACAACACCACGCCTCCTCACAGCCGGAAGCAGCGACATACCGTGGTCACCAAAACAGCCAGCAAGAGTTCAACTGTAAGTCTGACGGGCACCAAAGTTCAATACTTTTCATGGGTTAAATATTTGGAAAACCCTCCGCCAGACTTAACCATTTTCAACCTGGCGTCCTTATTTTGGACATGCAATTATTGGCCTGCAAATGCGTATATCCTGCAAAAATAGCAGATCATATCTGCTATTTTCACTATTTTTGCGTGATACTGTCATACGACAAACTATGAAATTAGGCCATTAATTTACGAAAAAACATAGAAAGATGAAATATGGAGATAAAAGTTTCTGCTCGACACGGTGACAGTTGGTTCAAGTAATGACCTGTGGCAGCTATGTTTGTAATGTCAGGTGTGTAATGATCAGTGTTGGGGGTAACGTGTTACAGGTGATGCCGTTACTGTAATCAGAATGCTTTTTCGAGCAACGGAGTAACTCAATGCGTTACTTTTGCAATTGGAGAACTCAATTATTTAGTTACTTTTTCCAAAACAGTGGCGTTACTTTCAAGACCAATATTTCCCTGATCCTTCTGTTGACACAAAGGAAATGTAAAATCCATCCAACACATTTGTGCTGTTTCCTGATGAATCTGTCTGTCAACAGAGAGTTGCACGGATGTTACACAAATGGTGACCGATGCCTTGCCAACTGCACAGCAATCTGTGTTGATTGCGTGATCATTCTACTCAATAGATCACCACTTTCGGTCTGACAGTTGTCACACGGCTGATGGTACTACTGGTTTGGTTTTTACATTAATTTGTCGCACCTGTGTGACATGGCAGAGATTGAGAGAAGACAGAGAGTTTATCCTTTAGTACGGTCGTGGAAACGTTCACATTCTTTTTGGATTTGTTTGTGAAATGAGTAAGAACATCAATGCAAATAAGTCTAATGCCACACGCGCGCCTAGGTTTGTATATTCGTGGCGGGGCCGAAAGAGAGACCCATGCATGCGCTTTGCGCGCGTGCGAAATTTTGCACTTGTGCGAGAGAAACAAGCAATACTGCAAACTCATTAAGACGGTGACAAGGGATAGGGGGCCTGGCTCCCCACGTGGGGGTGCCGCGGCTCCCTTGTGCAACCACTAGTAGGCGCCAGTAGGACTTGGTGAAGCCCAGCCCAGCTCCACAACACTGGTGGTCACTCCGGCAGGATTAACCAAACCTAATCTAAACGTGTAAAGGAGATCATTCCGCGCAAAGGGGTTTTAATCGCCGGTAATGCGAAAGTAATCTTAACAAGTTACTTTTCTCAGAGGGTAATCCTGTAACATAACGGGGAACTTTTGAATGGCAGTAATCCTGACCTGTAACGTAACAAGTTACTTTTAAAAGCCTCCCCAAAAAAAGGCGTTCGGGACAACCCAAAAAAATCCCCCTTAACGTTGCAGCGGTACGCAACAGAAAATCTAAATGTTGACAGGTCTGTAATAGTAAAGTTACCCAACACTGGTAATGATCACCATCTCTGCCCCCTCCCCTACAGGGCAGTGGTGGACAGCCGGGCAAAGTGTCCCACCAGCAGCAGCAGGCGTCGTCCTCCCCGACCCTGTTGTCTAGCCCCAGCCAGAGCAGCTGGGAGACCAGACCGCTCCCAGCTCCGTCCAGGCCCAAGGTCAACAGCATCCTCAACCTGTTTGGCCAGTGGCTCTTTGACGCCGCCCTGGTGCACTGTAAGCTCCACAGCGGGCTCAGCCGAGACCCAAGTATGACTGGTAAGCACGTCAGCTTCTGTCAGCATTTCATAGCTACGGTGCAACAGCATTTTTAGACAGATATTGTTGTTGCATGCATGGATGGGTGTTTTTGTCGTTATTGGTCATTATTATGTGTTTTTTGTGGAATTATGTACCTTCTGTTTTGTGTTTGTGTGTGTATGTGTGTTATTTATTATTATTTTAAACTGTATGTTACGTGGGATATGCCTTCCTTTTTGGCTGGAAGCTTGGCACTTTGACATTTGTGAGAGTGGAGGGCATGGCTAGAAGTGGACTGGTATATAAGATTTTAGTCTTTTAAGTAAAGAAATCTCATTTACATATGTCCAATATTTAAATTGATTGTATATTGCATAATGCATATACATAGAATAGGCTATAACTGTGTGGTTTACGTTCTCTATGGGAGAAAAATCCCCAGATTCTGAAGTGAATGCTTTTGATTATGTCATAACCTTACAGTGGAGTATTTTTATTGAACATTTTAAGTGACAATAATGCCACTGCTGGAGTTAGCACGGTCTCAAGGATGAGTCACACTTAGTTGCACACCGGTGTTGCACACCACAAAATAGATGATCTACAAGCTCACAGTCACAGCATTGTGAGCTTGTAGATCAGCTATTTTTGGTGCTCTACATGGCATGCAACCAAGTATAAATCAGGCATCACTGTTCATTTTGTTTCTCTTTTGGTGTAGTGTCTTGCATGCGTCCACCATGTCTGAATTATTTTCAACAGTTGTAGTGGTTTTAACGGTCATCCATTGAGGAGAATAAAAGAAAAAAACAATTCATGTCTGATAGGAATTGCCCCCCAAAATATTGATCTGCTTTGATTTTGTGTCTCTCCACTATTTTTGTTATCTTGCAGCCTCTTTTATCCAAATTCTCCTTTCTTATAAATCTTGTAAGTAGGAACTGCGGCTTTTACTCTCACTTGATTCACAGTCGGTTCTTGACAAAATCCTTGCTTTTTTGTTTCTTTCTCCATAACCATTGCAGTCATTATTTTATTTATTTATTAATTTATTATGATTATTATTAGAGCCCACCCGCTATATCTGTCTGGTCGATATATCGGCCATTATTTGCCGATGTGTCCCGATGTTTAACCATTTCCATCCTGGCATCCTTATTTTGGGCATGTCATTATAAGTGAAACTTAAAAAATAAATAAAAGCAAATAGGACTTAAGTGGTAAAATAAAAGTAAATAAAGTAGTTCAGTTTTGTGTTTATTTTATTTACTTATATAGCTAAAAAGAAAAAGTTTGTATATATATGGAAGTTTAATATAATATACTTTATTAAAAATGTATCTATCAAAGTTTTGTTTATCTTTTATTTGTTTGCTTATAAGTTAAATGTTCTCAAATAGAAACTTAAATCTGAGATTTTCAAATTGATTACAGTGTTTTGTCACTTTTTGATATCGGCCAGAATATCAGTAAGGGGTGATCTAGAACTCTATAAAATCGGTCGGGCTCTAATTATTATTTCTAACCTGTACGCAACCCAAGCATTCACCAGCATTCTCTCAATGCACTTAAATGGTGATGGAATGGAGTCTTAATATCACCGACTCATCACCCGTTTTGATCGTCACCAAGTCTGACTTCGCCCACCATATATCACCTTCATCACCATATGTCAGCGTTTTCCTTTTTTGTCTTCTGTTTGTGCGGGGTGGGAGGATTACATGAATTGTTTTTGTTGTTCCATAATGCATTGTCAATCCGTATTTTTTATGTTTGGATTTAATTGGTTTGGTGCCTCGATGCATGAAGTGAATGGTCGTTAGCTGGAGTGACAGTGACGTTATCGCTACAGTAAGGGTGCTGACACAGGGAGTTTGCATTGTGGTCCTTTACAGCTTGGAATGACAGTTGCCATGTTAAGCTCCTCCACCAACACTTTCTCACACATTATGTCAGAGATGGCTCTAGCACTTTTGTGACAAAGTCTTTGTGTCAGAGGTCCCTTCTTTGTATGCCTGCCATTGGTGTGTGTGCTCGGACATCAAATTTCTTTTTTTTTATCGTCCTGGTTTTGAGTGTGACTTTTTAAGTCTGCTTCATGGTCTATTTATAATTTACTTCACTTTCAGTTTTTTAATGTGTGTTTTTGGTTGCAGTGCGCATAAAATAAGAGTTAAGATGTTTGCCTATTTTATTATTTTTTACTCATGCATGTTTAGGATGACCAGATTTCAGTTCAGTTCCTTGTTATCTCGTTTTATACTCTTGGGTGCTATTTTCCACAGCCATAGCTACTCAGGTGGGTCTGGAGCTGCGGAGGAAGGGCTCCCAGATGTCCACAGACTCCATGGCGTCCAACCCCTTATTTGACGCCAACGAGTTCCCAGAGAGCTATGAGGCAGGAAGAGCAGAAGCCTGCGGGACGCTCTGCCGCATCTTCTGCAGCAAGAAAACGGGGGAAGAAATTCTGCCCGTCTACCTGTCCAGGTAACGCGGTCAAGCCTTTTATGTTTGTCTATAAAAATAAATGATAAATAAATTAATTATAACTTAAAGTAACTTTAATATAATAACAATACTTTATTTATAGAGCATGGTTGTTTGAAACATTGCCAAATCTAGTTTTGTAAATAAACCTCCTTGCACATGACTGCACGTGAACTTCTATGCATGTGGAGGTCATAGGTGTGACAGTAGATACGGCGGCTGTTTGAATTAATCAAACTGATTTTAATTGATCCATCAACTGAAAAACGTGATATATTTGTATACATTAGGTTTTCAATGTACCTTTTTACTCAAGGCCCCAATGGTGCACTTTTTGCGTTCCGACTAAAGAGGTGGTTGTGTCTTGGTGCAGGTTCTACATGGTCCTGATTCAGGGTCTCCAGATTTCTGACTTCATCTGCAGACCAGTGCTGGCGTCCATTATCCTCAACTCTTCTTCCCTATTCTGCTCGGACTTAAAGGGCATCAACGTAGTGGTGCCATATTTCATTGCTGCCCTGGAGACCATTCTACCAGACAGGTACAATTCAAAACTTACCCAACACTTTTATTAAGATTTTATTAAGCATAAGCTATCCGAAAATAGCAGATCTACAATCTCACAACGCGTCAAGTTGCTACCCTGTAGATCAGCTGTTTTCTGCAAAGATATTTAGAGTAGTAAAAACTAGGCAGGGGGCCTAGTATAGAGCCCTGGGGTACTCCAGTCAACGAAGTTGGAGTGGTTATACTTTGTATTACAATATGTTGCTTGCTGACAAGAACCGATCTTCAAGATCAGTTCTAGTCCGCAAGCGTTGTGCGATGGATTGAAATAAACTACTTAAGCCCTATATACTTTATTGTACGTCAATTGTGAAAATAGACGATATACAAGCTAACACCGCATCGCAATGAGCTTGCCTATTTTTCCATATGTTTGCCTATTATGACATGTACAGAATAGTGACGCTAGTGCTCATGTGCTTCAGCTTTAGTGGTTCCCAAGGGCTCAAGTACAGTTTGAGGATGGTGCTATTTACGGTTTGTAAATGTTTTCCAGGGAGCTGTCGAAGTTCAAGATGTATTTGAACCCCACGGATCTACGGAGAGCCTCCATCAACATTCTGCTGGCCATGCTGCCCCTGCCGCACCACTTTGGCAACATCAAATCCGAGGTAGGACTTGACTTCTAAACACATTGACTGCACATTTTTACCTGAAATACCGTGATCGGCCATTCTGTTGCTATGCTCGTTGAATAAGGCTCGTTTTCACCCAAAAAAATAGAAATCTGTTTAGATCCGTTTTTCTACAAATCCTAATATAGGAGTGGATGGAGGTGACATTTTTTGGGATGACGTCACATCCGTCCATTCCTTCTCTCAGCGTCAAGGGATCATTCCTAAGTTGTGTTAGAGCGCCCTCTTGTGGAATTTTAAAAATATGTTTACGTCCTTGGCAGGCAAGTGTTTTATTTAAAAGGACGTAAGCATAAGTCCTTGGCAGGCAATGTGTTAACATACGGCTGGGCTCTTATCCTTACCTTAACTAAACTGCAGGGCCATTCACTGTATCTCTGATGTTTGTTTTAGGTTCTGCTGGAGGGCAAGTACAGTGAGGAGGACGGGTGTCCTGACCAGCCTGTGTCCTTTCTGTCACTGAGACTACGTTTAGTCAATGTCCTGATCGGAGCTCTGCAAACTGAAACAGACCCCAACAACACCCAGCTCATCCTTGGTAGCCATCTGCTTACTTACTCATTCTTTCTCTCATTCGTTGTACCTCTGTCCATTAGTTGTGTTTTTAATTTCTTGTTCTTACCACGCCAGGTGCAATGCTCAATATTGTGCAAGACTCGGCACTGCTGGAGTCCATAGGTGCCCAAACTGAAACAGTAAGTCTGGTGTTATTGATAGATAGTCTGCATCTAAGGTTTTGTTCAGACTGTAAATCCAATTTGTTTCTTAAATATGACTGTCCACTTTTGTATTTGCACGTGATCAGATTCAGTCATTGTCACCCTTTCTGCATTGGTTGCTCACGTAATGACATAGGCGCAAGTCATGTATAACTTATACTCATATACATATATGATATTACAGTGTTGTTCGTAGTGTTGTTAATAGAAGACCTACTACAATCTCTCAACGCATGCGACACGTTTTGAGCTTGGAGATTGTCTATTTTCGGCAATTTTCAGGCTTTAGTGTCGAGACTGAGACACATCTTTAGAAATCAGATTTGAGTCAGATTCACCAGATTCGGCACTTCTTGCTTGTTGACTATTTAGATGAGTACCATGTTAGTTAGTTTCCAGGTATGTTTTCCACTTGTAGGCAGATGCTGACTATGTTATTTAGATAAATACCATGATTGTTTTCTACTTCTACTGTCGGAGTCACTTCATATAACATACTTGGGGTGATTTATTGTTAGATGCGTGCTGGTGTCCTGCACCCAAAATAGCCGATCTACAAGCTCACAGCGTGTCGCAGCGCGATGCGTGGTACTTTGTAATGCCTAATTTATACTCTTATCACTAGCTGAAAACCTTTTAAAATCTGTTTTTGACAGCAAGCGACACTGTCATGAGATGGAGTATAAATTGAGCTCAAGTTGCTCAGCATAACAGCACCTGCTGAATGCCTAAATTGGAATGAAATTGATGTCAATATTTTGGCCTGTTTGTGGTTTCAGGGCAGTATAGATGGGGGCCAAACAACCTTAAAAAGCCAAAGCCACAGCCGCACTAGTAGTGGCATCAGTTTTACCAGCGGGGGCAGCACTGAAGCCACCAGCCCAGAATCGGAGCGACCTGGTCAGGCGCTGCTTCGAGACTACGGTAAGGAAACAAAGGGCACTTCCTGTGACCTTAAACAGTTCAAGTCCTGGAGCATGAGGTTTATGTATCTAATGTTCAATATCTTCCTAATTAATTGGTGATTGGAATTAACATCTGCTTATAACGCATACCGTACTTACTTATATGCTTGATTTTCACCGTTATGGAACTAAAACATTGGCATTAATTTTACACTCACCCTTTTCACTGAAAAGCAACATGATTGGCACCCTTCTGCATGTTTTCTACCAGTGGCGTCAGACTCCTGGCCCTTGGGATGATTTGAGACAAAACTATATTATAAAGAACTTATATATTCAAATACAAATATGCTAAATATCTATCTGTTGCCACTACTGCACAGGCAACGCTGCCATTGTGTAAAACAATGGCAACACATGTAAAACAACGTGGCAGAATGTTACTCACTAAGCACCTAGGGGCTACTTTATTGCCTTTTCTATTGCAATTGATGAGAGCACCAACATGACTGATGGAGCTACATCGGGACTGGGAGTATTTATATTTGCGCTGATGCATCTTTTACCGTCACCGAGGAGTTTGTGGGAATGGTGCTCATGCCTTATGTAATAAAAGCCTGAAAATGAACAGTGTCATGGGTGTAGTAAGCAAAACATGTAATTGTGATGCTCATCTGTCTTGAGCAGAGTCTCTGCAACAGGACTGCAACAGAATACGATCATAAATTTGATGCTTGCTACTCTTCAAAAGATGACACAAAATGTGTAAAAAAGTTACACCCCTGCTCGGTACCCTTCATTCCACTATCAATGCTAAATTGTTAGTGACTGCATTCAAATGGTTCATGTAACCATCAATAACCTTTGAGCACCTTTCTGCCTTTTCTCACTTTTCTGATATCTTCAAAAAGGTATCTCTCAAACAGATGAACACGTGACAAAATGATAACATTTTATGTAATGATATCATGCCAGCTGCACCATGTCTTCGTAAGTGAAGAAAATGTATGAAATAAAACTAATCAAATGAACGCCTGTGTTTTGTTATAGCCAACGTGGTTAAAGTGGTGTACAGAGTTAAGAAGCGCTGGATAAAAAATCTTTGTAGGTTATAACAGTGTGCTTTTTTTTGCTGTGTTGCTGTGTCAATTAAACTAGGATAAACTGCTCCTGTACTTTGATTTGTGTAGCTGATTAAGGACAACATCAACTCTTCTGGATGCCTTTACTATTATTCTTCAATCTTTAAGACTATATCCACACTAATATATTTTTGTTAGGGATGTCCGATATTATCGGCCTCCCGATATTATCGGCCTCCCGATATTATCGGCCGATATTAGCATAAAAATTGATATCGGGAAAATATCGGTATCGGTTTTTGAATTTTTTTTTTTTTTTTTTTTTTTTTGCTTTATAAATAAGTTACAGGAGTTCTTACTGTATATGGTGTGTGTGATATGAAATTTGAGCTTACCCTAATCACAATAATCCCCGCATATATCGGTATCGGTTGATATCGGTATCGGTAATTAAGAGTTGGACAATATCGGTATATCGGTTATCGGTAAAAAAGCCAATATCGGACAACCCTAATTTTTGTTTAACAGGCGTGTTAGTATGGACATTATTTCTGAAACTGTGTTAAAACACTGGTACGGTATAGACAGAGATAGTTTTCCTTTTAAAATGAAAATGTATTAGTGTGGTAGTGGCCTTAAGTCTTTGGTTCATATGTGTGTGTCTTTAACCCATTTAGACCTGAGGCCGATTCTAAAAACGCCTTCTAAATCCTGACTTAAGTTTTCTGAAACAATTTATTAAAAAAATGATGTTGCTATATACCGTACATAGCAACAAGAACCCCAAAAGGGGTTCCCGGCTTGAAAGGTATAGTTATGTTATGGGGTTCCAGGTCTGAATGGGTTAAATGTGGTGCAAGTGATAGGTTTTGATATGTTTTTGTGTAAAAAGAAGAATTAAAATATTTTTTAAACTTCTATCTTCCGATAGTAATCATTGCTAGAAAGCAGTGGTTCTCAAACTTTTTTGTTTCAGGTCATCCCTGTAAATAACCTTTTTCATCCACGGCACCCCTGAATGTCATTGTTACTTAAAACCTTGCATTGATGTCATATTGCGGTACGTAAATACCGTAATCTTTCCCCCTAAGATACACTATCACAAAGAACTTGAGAGAATATCAGTTTCCATTAGGACAGATTGAAAATAACTTTATGCTACCACTTGAATCCCAACATCACTATTCTGGGGGAACTTTAACCAAAAATATCCGATCTACAAGCTCACAACGCGTGTAGATGTGCGATTTTTGGCACCCCTGGACCCCTGTCTCTCCAGCTCTTAGTAAACAGGAAATGCATTTTCAGGTCGGGATACCAATTTTATCCAATCAGGTAAGAGAACCCCACAAAGATAATGTATCTTTAACTTGACTTAACATAATTTTAATTTTGTAGTGTTCCAGTCACAATTTTGTCTGAACATTCTTTTTCATCATCACCTCTAATTTCACTTTTATGAGCTCTCACTCCTAATTGGATAAAAATGATATCCTGAGCTGAAAATGTATGTTCTGTTCACTAAACCGCTTGAGAGAGTCGGGGCCGCTTAATGAACAAACACTATAGCAACGATTACTGTCGGAATATAAAGCTATTTAACACTTACTTTATATATCACTTACACCACTTTTAAATATTTGTCTCATGCATGTTCTTTATTAGCATGGAAACGATGTTTAGGGGGTCTAGTCCTAATCCCCCAGCCTTTCTCTCTACTCTTCTCTGCGGTGGTTGGTATTTCGGGGTGTCATATGCTCTAGCTCTTGCAGACACAGCGGCAGGCCTGCTGGTTCGTAGCATCCACCTTGTCACCCAGAGGCTCAATTCCCAGTGGAGGCAGGACATGAGCATCTCACTGGCTGCCCTTGAACTTTTGGCTGGACTGGCCAAGGTAAGGCCTACATGTTGTTACTGTAGCTTGACGAACAATTCTTGTCAGAATTGATCTTTAATCTAGCCTACCTAAGTACAATGTTGATTATAGCCCGACCTACTGTGTATTATATCAGTTTGGCCTTTACTTGGTCTTTTTTGTCCAGATTTTTTACCTCTTACAACCCGGTTTCCCTATTTTGGGCATGTCATTACAGGTGAACATTTTCATAAGTTTTCAAATATAGCAGATCTACGAGCTCGCTCTAAGCTTTAATTTGTCTTCTCCGTTCAGTTTGTGTGTATTTCATATTTACTTTATTGCTTGAAATGTGTGTAACCGTCCAGGGTTAATGTTGTTTTTACATATTGTTTAATAGCATATAAGTTTAATAGCAAAAATACTAAAATAGGCAATCTTCAAGTTCATAACGCGTCGACATGTGGTGAACTTTGAGAACTATTTTTGTTGTGTAGTGCCGTCGTATGACAAAGTATAAATCAGGTTTTAGAATGTTCACCACCTATTAATAGGGCTAAATGATACCCATGATGATTCTGTCTGTGTCCCCCAGGTGAAGGCAGGGGTAGACTCTGCAGACCGTAAGCGTGCAGTCAGCTCCATATGTGGCTACATTGTTTACCAGTGTAACCGACCCGCCCCTCTTCAATCTAGAGACCTCCACTCAATGATTGTAGCTGCCTTCCAGTTCCTGTGTGTCTGGCTCACAGAACATCCTGACATGCTGGACGAGAAGGTAATGATCTGGTGGATACATACACAAATAGTAATACATATTTTATCCAGTGAATTTATGATTTTTAATTGTACTTGGCCTACCGAGGTCTGTTTAAGTCGTTGGTGTAGGCTTAGCCATCAGGACCTGAGGATGCTGTGGGGGAAATCATATATTTATGATATACTGTTAAACTTTTAACATTATTGGCACTATCTTTATAATCATTTTTTGTCAAATAGGCTCCTCCCACAATCTTTGGTAACCAATTATAGCCAATAGAATATAAAAAATAAATGTGATACAAGTTTATCATATGACTCCAGAGATAATGTGTAGTGATTAGTGTGAATGCTGGGCAAAAACTAAACTAAAAGAGGAGATGTACCTGTAGTAGCTCTATAAATTGGGGTCCAGGGACCCTCTGGGTTCCTGTGGGGGTTACAAATGGACCCTTGTTGGTCTGTAACTCTGTCTGAGAGCGTACCAATTTGGAACCAATTTGGTTCCATTTGTACACTCTCAGAGTTATGGGGGTCCTTGAAATGAAAAAACTTTAGTGAACCACTGCTGTTGTATAAGGGCCTGGATATGAGGAGTGATTGTTTTGTGTGTTGTCATCAGGATTGTCTGGTGGAGGTGCTGGAGATCGTGGAGCTGGGGATCTCGGGTAGCAAATCTCGACAGGACCAGGAGGTGCGTCATAAAGGGGAGAAGGAGCACAACCCCGCCTCCATGAGGGTGAAGGACGCCGCTGAGGCTACGCTCTCCTGGTGAGATGCCATCCACACATCCTTACCTGGCCAAGAGGGTTCATTTAACTGAGTGCACAGTTGCAGTGATTGTCTACCTTTTTAATTTCAAGGACCCCCAATTTGATATACTTTAGGCCACAAACCCCATCTACTTATATAATCGGTAAGTCACTTCCGCGCGCCGCTGACGCTATAGCCACAGCTCTGTAATCGAGTAAACACAACGCCCACACACCACATCTCGCCAACACAGTAGCCACGGCGGACGCGCTGAATTTACGGGTGGCGTAGGGCACCTCTCATTGCTCACGACACAGTTTCCACGTCGCAACATAATTAATTCTACTCACCACATTTCGGACAAAACGGAAGGGGAAACAGCTTCGTGCCGTTTACCGTGCGCACCACCGAGGCAAAACAACACGCCGCCGCCATTGGGATGCCAGGTTGGCATGCCAGGTTTTCTAAAACCTGGCATGCCAACTTTTGCACATTTTAATCCGACAATTTGGGTACCCCAATATACACGCGCCCACGCTGGGCCCCGTGCGCGGCTGGGGTCGAGGGGGGCGTAGCCCCCCGAGACTCTAGTTTGATATAATTTATCTACACTGTAAAATCATCCGTGTTTACTTAACTGGGAGAGTATGTCAATGGATTATGGGTCCATTTGGTGCCATTTGCATACTCTTGAGTTACAGAACCAGAGGTGTTCATTTAGACCCCTGGTGGGCCCCCGGATCTGTCATTGACAAACGGTGTACAATTGTAACCAAATAAAGCTGATTTTAAACCCGCCCCTCTTTACACGAAATCAGGAAGGCTAGTGCAGCCTAATTTAGCCTTAATGCCTGACTGTACCTACAGTAGTGCTGTTTACATTTTGGACTAATAATGTATTAAATCAATCAAAACATTTACAAACAAACTATTTATACAACAAAATGACAGAAGGCTCATACATGTAGACATAATGACAAACACATACATGCACTATAACTGAATGGTTAAATGTAATTCATATCATAAAGCTCTTTGGATAAAGATGCTATTTACATCTGCTATTTTTTTTTAAATTGATAAATCGATCAGCTTGATTTAACTGTTGCACCCCTAATAGCATCATGCAGGTGCTGGGTGCGTTCCCTTCCCCCAGCGGGACATCATCTACCTGCAGCCTGCTGAACGAGGACACCCTCATCGGCTACGCCAGGCTCAGTGCCACTGGGGCCAGTAACTTCCGCTACTTTGTCCTGGACAACTCGGTCATCCTGGCCATGCTGGAGCAGCCGCTGGGCAATGAGCAGAGTGGGTGCAACCGTTTGGCATTTTAAACGCTGTTTAACCATTTAAGACCGGGAACGCGCCTGTGTCATTTTATGATTTCTTTGGCTATTCAAAAAATAGCAGATCTACAAGCTCATAGCGCGGCACTCTAGATCTGCTTGTAGAGCTTGTAGATCTGCTATCTTATATCCTAACAGTTTTTTGAAAAAAATGATGATGCTATTATATCAGTGGTGCTCAAACTCCTTCATGTCAAGGACCCCTAAAATTATTTGTATTTGGCCGTGGACCTCCATCTCAAAATATTTCGTTCCAGGGACCCCCAGAAGCAAAACTTTGAGTTACAATTGTTTGCTTAAAAAGATATATTTATTCAAAGATTTCCACAAATTTTCACGATTTTAAAAAAGAATAGCAGATCTACAAGCTCGTAGCTAGCTTGTAGATCTGCTATTTTTAAATAGCCAAAGAAATCTAAAATGACACAGATGCATGCTCAATGGATTAATTGGCTTTCTTAAGAACCTGACCCTCATGCTGTTTTCCGTCCTCACAGATCCCAGTCCATCGGTGACCGTCCTGATCCGAGGGACGGCAGGGAGACATGCTTGGACCATGCAACTCTTCCATCAACCCAGAGGGGCTCGGGCCACCCAGAGGGTGAGCTCACTCGACCACTTTAACACTGGTGTCCCAAATGTTTTCATTTTGTCTCCTAAATAAAACAAATACAAATGTTTTTGACATTGTTTTTTTCCCCACAAATGTAGAAAATGGCAGGTCTACATCTGTTTTTGAATAGCTGAAGACATCGTCTCCCACGACAGTGTCACTTGCTGAAAAGAACAGATCCTCAGGTTGCGACGCCTTGTTAGCTTGAAGATCTGTTCTTCTCGGCAAGCAACGCAGTCATGCGAAGGAATATAGATTTGGCGTTAGCATGGACTAATGCATCATGGATGGTTGTAAGAGGAAATAACACAAGTTGTTTGAAAGTGTGACATTTCCTTTTACACCACAGCAGGTGTTTGTTCCCGAGGGCCGACCGACACCCAATAACTTGGTGGGAATCAAGTACAACATTAAACAGAGGCCTTTCCCCGAGGAGGTGGACAAGATCCCCCTGGTCAAAGCTGACGTCAGCATCCCAGACCTGGACGACATCGTCAATAAGGAGGTGAGAGGACCTCTCGCACACTAATTCCCATTCTGACTTCTTAAGAGTTATAATTGGTTGCTGTCGTGCACTGAAAATAGCCGATTTACAAACTCACAATGTGTCATCCTGCGATGCGTTGTGAGCTTATATATCTGCTATTTTTGGTGTGCTATACTTGTACACAACAAAGTATAAATCAGGCTTTATGGCGCTTTGGGTACTGCTTCTTGGAGTTTTACACTGGGCAAAAACAGAGGTTACTGTTGGCGAGCTAAGGCGATACCAAAAGTTGATGTGAAAACACTGCAGACTGCTGAGAATCGTATGAGGCATGTGAGCTCCTGAATACTGTTAACACAATGTTTAACTAGACTTCGTAAATCTGAAATGAATCAATACTGATCAACTGCATGGCCTGTTTTTTGCCTAAAATATTGACCAAATGTTTTTTGGTTGTACAGTACAGCTGAATTAGATTGTTTCCAGACAGCGTCAGCATACATGTAGCAGCCATAGACTGTATAAATGAGATGGACAAACCCACTCCGCTGCTTTCTACAGACCGAAAATGAAGCCGATTGTTGCAAGACTGTAGGTCCGCCATCTTTCAATACGTGTCAGAATGAGACCAGACCATTATTGGTTGGGTAGCTTGTCAATCAAGAGCGGGGGGCGGGGAATGAATGCTATTGGTCGTGTAGCTCGTCAATCAAATCATCCCGCCCCTCCAAGAGAATAGCCTACTTTATCGTCAATTTTATAATAAATAGGACCATAATTTAGCAAAACGCATACCCTGATGATTGAAAGGAGACTTTAAACTAGCGACTGGAAGCATATAGAATTTATGACAATTTTTATTACAGTAAGAAAATCTAGTCTAAAGTTTGTCAAAAAACCCATTCACTTGCGTTAAAATAAATTCTTTCTGACACCGCAGGTCCGCGCAGGGTAAAACAGCGCCACTCTGGCCATTTTGTCGGCCTCATCGTAAATATCTAAGACTTGCCCCTTGGTAGCAGCATAACTTCAGCATTTTTTAGCACGTTCTTTTATAGCAATAGCATAAGCAAGCTGTCCAGAAAGAGAGTCTTGGCTATCTCTCTGTGTCTGTGCTCGGAGCTAACCTCACAAACCGCTGGACCAACCAGCGCCAGATTTCTTGTGCATGCTGCAGACATACTGTAGTTTGTATGGGTTTCACCATTCAGTGTTACTTGTGCTCTGCAGCTGGAGTTGCAGCATGAGCGGCTCTGCAGCATGATGGCAAAGCAGATCGAATATGAGAACTCCCTGGAGCGTCACAGTGAAGACCTGTGGAGGTCCAAGCCTTTCCCGGACCCACAGACTGACTGCAAACCCCCAGCGCCCTCCCAGGAGTTTCAGACTGCACGCCTCTTCCTCTCCCATTTTGGCTTCCTCTCTCTAGAAGCACTGAAGGTTTGCCATTGTATTTTTTACTCTAGATGTGAGGGTCACGTTGCAGACCGAACCTCTAGTATTTCTTATAGCCAGAATCTGATCCATAGAGCGCATTTACAAGCCATTTTGACCGTTGCCAATATTATTTAGGTCAATTTGAAAGTGAATTTCATGTTTAAAATCATTGGACTTGATCATTAAAATCAAGATACTTTCAACTTGTCATTCCTAGTCTGGGCATGTCAATATGGGTCGAAACGTTCAACATTTTTCAAAAGAAGTAAAAATAGAAGCTCACAACATGTTGCGATGCGACACTGGTGAAAAGACATACAAAAATGTATTATGGAAATATATGGTTTCTGCCCGACAGCGACAATATGGTGATTTGAATTGATGTAGAAATTGCTGTTTTTTTTAACTGTGTTGTATATGGCGTCCACAGGAGCCCAACAACAGTCGTCTACCTCCTCATCTGATTGGCCTGGACTCATCGATGTCAGGTTTCTTTGATGATGTCAGCTACCTGGACCTGCTGCCGTGCCGGCCGTTTGACACCGTCTTCATCTTCTACGTCAGGGCTGGGCAGAAGAGCAGTCACGAGGTTTGAATGACATGGTTAACTTAACGCGCCACTATGGGTTGATTAGAAAAAATATGATCATTTCAATGCTATCGTTTTCACTCAACCACATGAAGCAATTGATGTGGTTAACCCATTTAGACTTGGAAAGCCTATAGACCAATTATTTGTTTACTAACATTGAGACTGGATGCACAGGTGATTGTTTCACGCAATCAATTCCCAACCTGTTGTTTTTGGGTGCGCGTTTCAGCACACGCCAACCCCCTCTTCTGTGTTGGCTGGTTAGGCGCGTCCTAGCGAGACCTGATAGAATGGGTTTCATTGTGCGCATACTGGTTGCACGCATACTGGTTCTTATCAGTGTGACGTCGTCTGTTAACTCATTCCCTGCCAGACTTATTTCTGGCTGTGTTTGCCCACTGCCAGCGATTTAGTGTTTTTTATAACACACAAATTACTTTTTTTACCCGCTTGCAGAGCTGCGGGTCTATGAAGAGGCAGACCTACTAATCATCATTCGACAGATTACAGATTTGCATTCGACAGATTCGACAGATTTGCGTGATTGGCTGTCGTTTTCGACAGATTTGCGTGATTGGCTGTCGTTTAAGCCAATGGGGATACTTTTCCCATACTCTGAACGGGCGGCCTCGTCCTCCCAAGCTATGGGACTAGACACGCCTCTGACTGCCCATGAAGACAGTCTTCTCGGGCTGGCTGATTTTCCAGAAGAGCTGAAATGAGCAATGAGCAAATGAAACAAATCGTCTAAAATATTCTAAACCCACTATAGCAATCTGGTAATATCAGGCTACATATCACTTAAATGTCAGAGCTTAACTCGGCATGTAAATATGATATAAATGAGTTAATGTGAAGTGGATTCCTTCCAGCGCTAGACGATTTTGGCTAATAGTTAGCTTGTTTGCTGTTACTAACTAACAGTTTTTAGCCAAACGCGGTCATGTCCGCTCTCCATTAGTTCTGGACACAAGTCGCGTTATTACACCCGTAATTTTCATGTATTGTACATCCCAAAATAAAATGTATTAACCATGTTATGGTGCTGTAATGTCTTTATATTTTCGCAACATAATACTGTCTTTTACACGGGGCATGGAAAAGAGCATCACTTCCGCATTTTCTTCTTCGTTGTTCAAACAAAGACACGGTTGCCAGATTTTTGAGAGAGAAATAAGCAACCAGGTCAATGAAAACAAGCCCAAATATTGAAGTGACTATTAGGCTACATGAGCACTTTAAACCTATATGCATCGGCTATTTGAAAATAGACTATTTGGAAATAGCCGATCTACAAGCTCACAACAAAATAATAACAAATAAAAAGCAACTACCAATATTTACAAGCAACTTTACAGAAAACGAGGTCGCTTAAAATTAGTATACATGGCAACACTGTGTGTGTGTGTGCGTCTGTGTGTGTGTGTGTGCATTTTAAAGGTACGGGCCTTGTGATTAAAATGATGCAAACCATTCCAAGATTGATGATGCTTTTAGCATCAAAACTGACGCTAAAATCAGTGTGTTTCATGTTTCATTAACACATCCACTGCCAACGGCTAATCTCAGAACGTCCATCGTAGTGCCAAGCTATTTCTTACCTTTTTTGTTTTTTTGATTCCGTCATAGGCCCCGCTAAATCCGTTTAAAATCCGCGTTCATTTGGTTCGACACAAACACGGGACCCGACCGAACAAAACGCTGAAAACACTCCGTTTTGGAGAACGAGAGCAAAACGCTACAATGGGGGATGCGGAGAGAAAAACAAACAAGCCGAGATAATGGCGTCCAAAGTTGATCGCTAGACAGGAAACGGAGGCGGGACAAAAACCGGAAACAGTATTATTTCGTTTCCGGTCCGCCCCCTTCGAAACCGGAAGTGCAAAAAAAATCCGGAATCTGCACCTGCACGATTTAACATGGGAAAACACCCGCCCTGTAGGACTACGGGAACGGCAGTTAACGGTTGGATTTAACGGCCCGTAGGACTACGGGCCTGGCAGTGGATGTGTTAAAATAGCAGATCTACAAGCTCCTTGTGTGCTTGTATATCAGCTATTTTTAGCGGCGCTAGCCGCTCTATACCTGCTCTATACCTGGATCCTGCTCTATACCTGACTTTGTCCGTGTTCACCGTCAACGTTCTGATTGGTCAGACCCGTCAACGTTCTGATTGGTCAGACCCGTCAACGTTCTGATTGGTCAGACCCGTCAACGTTCTGATTGGTCAGACCCGTCAACGTTCTGATTGATCAGACCCGTCAACGTTCTGATTGATCAGACCCGTCAACGTTCTGATTGGTCAGACCCGTCAACAAAGTGATTGGTCAAGCTTCACGTGACACATGGCTATAAACACATTATAAACACATATCGATGACATAATGTATCAAAGGCGCCGCTACCTTCACACAGGGTGTGATTTTTCATTTTTTATTGAATATTTGAATTAGAAAAGACATTAATGAAACCAAATGGACCCATTTGGGTATTTTGTTCATGTAAGCCAGTAGTGAAAAGGGCAAACTTGCATGAAATTAAAAGACAAGTTGTGAGCTTCACTTTTATAAAGGCTATGTGGTATCTGAAACCCACAGACTTCACTATGGTCTGGTAAAGGTTCTACTGCACTTTTAGTTAACACACACACACAGACTTACTTTGTATTGGTAGCCAACCGATGAACCTCTCTGTGGAGTTTTGGTTGCATTGGAATGGCTGAGATTTCATTTTAAAGACCACTTTTACATTTTGTGCTGCAGATTGGGGCAAAAAAAGCCTGCCGCAAGCGGGGATATTATGACTTTATGTCATTTCTTGTTTCATTATGATTGCAAGTCCAATCGTTTCTAAACACAAAAGGTTTGAAATCCACCGGGTTAAGTTACAGTACATGGTCCTCCTCTTGCCACTGTTACTACAGAATGTTTGAACGAGTTTAAGATGAGTATCACATCTGTCTTGGTTCTGGTCAGATTCTGAGGAATGTGGAGTCGTCATCCAGTGTTCAGCCGCACTTCCTGGAGTTCCTGCTGTCCCTGGGCTGGCCTGTTGATGTGGGACGCCACCCTGGCTGGACTGGACATCTGGACACCAGTTGGTCCCTCAACTCGTGCTCGGACAATGATGTACAACAAAAAGGTAAGCCTTGAAGCAAATGGCAGCACATTATTGGTTGAGTTATACTTGACAAATAATTGCCAATCTTGTAGATCTGCCATTTTCAGTGCGTGACATCAAGCATTAGCTCTGAAATCTCAAATAAACGTTGACTTTGTTTGAATGAACTTGACTTCCACAGAGGAAGCAACAACTCCAGAGGACACCGGAGGTTCAGTGTTTAATGGAGAAAAGAAGGTTCTCTACTACGCTGACGCTCTGACTGAGATCGCCTTTGTCGTTCCATCGTTGACTGAAAATTCTGGTCAGTGTTTGAGTTGCATATGTCAAGTACAATTTATTGAAGTATTGTGAAAACATGGTGTACCAGAGCAGGGCTTATCGAACTTTTCAGGCTGCGACCCCCCAAAAATAATCATATGAACTGGGGACCCCACCCTGATAAGCAGTTTGAATTGTAGGACTTGAGGCATTAAATTTCGTTTGCACAGATAATTATGAAAATAGGTCATCTACAAGCTCACAACGCCTCGCTATGCGAGGCGTTGTGAGCTTGTAAATTAGCCTATTTTCAAAATGTTTGCCTCTGGGTAATTGACAATTTGGCCAATATTTGTACATTTTTATAGCATAGTTTGTTGATTACTTTTGACGCAGTAATTGTCTTATTTTAGAGGTAATAAAAGGTCTTAAACGTCCTTAAATTGTCACTTTAGAAATGTGTAGATACCCTGCATACACTTATACTGTAAGTTGGGTTGTTTACTATTGAGTGAGAAAACAATGTTGCACTTAAGCAAATCATCTGGGGACCCGTCCCCGTCCCCCCCCCTCCCCCAAAATCATTTGGGACCACAGTTTTAGAACCACTGGACTAGAGTTCACCGCCTTCTGGTGCTTTTTTCTAGAAGAGTCTTCGGTACACAGCGATTCGACGGTGGAGGTGGATAATATGAACACGGATCTCATGCCCAGTTTGTTGAAACAACCCAATCTCACACTGGAGCTGTTCCCCAACCACTCGGACAACCTGGAGTCTTCCAAAAAGGTATTGTTATACAGCAGGGGTCATCAACGTTTTTCAGGCCAAGGACCCCTTAGCTGAGAGAGAGATGAAGCAGGCACTACATATTATATAAAATTGTTGCAGATTTTCATAGATTGCTTCATAGACTTGTTTGACAGCACTGTCACCATCAGTGTTGAGTAAAGTAATGTTTGTTTACACATTGTTTTCTATTAATATGTTGGATTCACATCAATGCATATTTTCAGACATTTAACCACTTAAACCCTCAATATTTGGTAAAGTTGACCGTTGGTAGCGCGAGGCGTTGTGAGCTTGTAGATCTGCTATTCTCGGCTAATGTTCCCCTCAGAATAGGGATGCTAGGGTTAAAGTGGTTAATGTAAAAAACAAAGTAACCCCCTGTTTAAGACCCCTGTTCTACAGTAAAAAGTCTAGAAACACTTATGGATTTCATAACGTGATTGCATATTTCTTTAAACTTTTCCATCTACTCTGCCTTGATGTTTTAGTTGAGTCCTCTGGTGAAGGCCAAGAGGTCTTCCACAGGAAAGTCCTTCCCCCCATTGGGTCCTGAGACCAAGGTGTTTGTGGTCTGGGTGGAACGATTTGATGACATCGGTAAATAGACTGTGTGTGTGTGTGTGTGTGTGTGTGTGTCAGTACTGCAACTAACAACTACTGTAATTTGGATAACAATCAGACTATGATGACTTAGTTTGATTAAAGGCGGTGTAAGTGATTTATTTCATGTTCAAATTTGTGTTAAATTACTACATATTCCAATAGCAATCATTGCTATAGAATGTTTGTTCAGTAATGAGTCTCTTCAGCTCTTAAGTAAACAGAAAATGTATTTTCAATTAATTTTATACACTTGGGAGAGAGACCTCATACAGGATACAGGATAAACAATGGATGTGATGAAACTAATAAATGAGCAGACAGTTAAGTTTAGTTTTAGTTTTTAGACTGAACTGGAACACAAGCTGATAAATGAAGTTCGAGCTGGAGAGACGGAGACCAAACACTATTTGATTACTCATTGATGCATTGATTGGAATATAGAGCTTTAACTTTTTAACAATTAACTCATACGCTTAATTGCTTTCTAATAATATTGATTTTATTTGTGTTTCCAGAAAACTTCCCACTCTCTGACCTGTTGGCGGAAACCAACACGGGCTTGGAGGCCAGCATGAGCAACAGCTCCACCTACAGGTACAGTGACAGACAGACTAACAGGAGGCAACCAAAGGCCAACCATAGTGTCAGACTAGAAAATGGCATTCACAAGCCTTCTTAAAAGCTCTTTTATGGGCATTTAAACTTCGCTTTGGTAATCAGATAAAAGAGTTTTGTTTATATGGAATGATGTGGATCTCAGGATCCACATGGGAATGGTGTGGCTCTAATGTGACTCTAATCTAAACTTAACTCATTCAGTGCCATTGACGTCGCCGACGTCACGTTTTCCATAAGCCCAGAGTGCCAATGACGTCTTTTTTTTCAGGCTGTGCCGAGACCCATTGACTTCCATTATAAAAATGAAATGCATCAAAAATATATAAAACAAAGTATGGCGGTAATGAGTTGGCCTACTAGCAACGTGCACAAGAGATAATATGGCGATGATCAATACAGTGATTTGCGAGATTAGCTCTGGGTGAAGAGTACCGTTGTACTCATTGATCAAGGCAAATAGTTGATCAAAATGAATTGGATTGGTCTGGTTGTTCCAGGTCAGGGTTACTGGAGAAGGATATTCCTCTGATCTTCATCCACCCCCTGAAGACGGGCCTGTTCAGAGTGAGACTTCATGGAGCCGTGGGCAAGTTCAGCATGGTCATCCCACTGGTGGATGGCATGGTGGTTAGCCGCAGGGCGCTAGGTAACGGCCATCTTTATCTCTCTTTAAAATTCTTTGGTTCCGGTTCCTCAACATTGTGGCAACAATAATAAAAGAAAGACAAGAATAAGAGCAAGGAAATACCTGTATGCAAACAAGTGTAATATTTTAAACATTCTTTCTAGGTTTCCTTGTCCGTCAGACCGTCATCAACGTCTGTCGCCGCAAGCGTCTGGAGAGTGACTTGTACAACCCGCCCCACGTGCGCAGGAAGCAGAAGATCACGGAGATCGTGCAGCGTTACCGCAACAAGCAGCTGGAACCCGAGTTCTACACCTCGCTCTTCCACGAGGTGGGCGAGGGACGGCCTCACCTCTGACCCTGCACAGTCAAAAAAACACAGAGTGTTCATTCAACTCTGAAAGTGTGAAGAAAGGACCCGTAAGGGTTCTACTGTGTCCTCAACACTGACTCACAAGCGCACACGGGAACACACACACACACACACACACACACACACACACCCAGTGGTTCTCAAACTTTTTAAATTTCAAGGACTCATAACTCTGAAAGTGTACAAATGGTTCCATTCGTACACTCTCAGAGTTACAGACCCTGTAGAAACCCTGAGAAGCACTGCGCACACTCAAACACACACACACACACACACACACACACACACACACACACACACTCTCTCACTAGGGGGGGCGGGCATATACAAGTGCACAAGCATGGGTGTGTGCACACAGAATCTCTATATTTATACTGCACTATTTTGTTATTTATATCAACACATTATAGTAACACTGTCTGCCGTTGACTAGTAGAGCAAAGCGTGGGAAACGTTATGATTTGTATACATCTGAGTCACTGGGTTCTATAAGCTTTGGGAAGGTGAACTTCAACAGAGACTTTCTGTGTCAAAGACATTCTGCTTTTCTTCAAAGTTGACCTGTTGGCCTTTAAAAAAACACTCAACAAACTGTAATAATGACGCTATGGTAATGCAGCCGGGCTCATCCTAGAAAAAAAAACATCCAGCATAGTTGGAAACATTTGTTTTCAGTTGATATGAACCACGCGCAGGGGGGGAGCTCTGTATGTTAAATGCTACAATTTTACATGATGCACTGTTCTGGCTATCGCTTGAGATCGCATCAATTCCACAGGGTGAAGAAATTACAACATTTTTTCAACAGGCTGGCACCCAGGACAGCAGTCCCCGAGGTCTCGGTTGTGAGGACAAAAAGACTGGACCATTGTGACAACCAACTGAGCACACGATACTGTAAACTCAAACTGTTCTCTTATTTTTCCAGTTAATTTGTCAGACTCCTAGCCTATTGTGCACAGTGCAAATCATCGCTGAAGAGTGGAAACCTGTCTAAAAAATGTCTAAAAACGTTACTTTTCAGGAAATGGGACAAATAACTTAAGTTCCAATGATCTATGTAGTTATTATTTACTCACAAGCAGCCACATCTCTTGTTAGTAGTTTTCATTGGTTAAAGATTTATAAAATCTCTTCCACACTGGCCTCGCTATTTTGGGCATGTCGTCATCGTGAAATTAGCAGATCTACAAGCTCACAACACAACAGGATGTGAGCTTGAAGATTGGCTAAGCGACTTTGAGTTCTAAGCACTATATAATAATTTCAGGTATTTCAGGTATTATTACTTGTATGTGACACTGTCAATTTATGGAAAAACAAAAGATGGAATTTGGAGTTGCAAGGTTTCTGCACAACAGGGACGATATGTGAATGGGAATTTGACACCAGGATTCTGTTCTTTATGCCATCACACAGCTTCAGACACTCCTCAGAAAATACATTATAAAACGCACTACAGTAATACGTATAGTACTTGGAACCATTACGAATTCCCAATAAAAAGTTGACCGGTTCGCCTTCAAACAAATCTACAGTGATCGAACTAAAGAGCAACGCTCTCAAAAGTACAGGAGTACGTAATAATACATGATACACCTGTACTTTCATGCACCTGTATTAATGCTACACACATCTCACATTTTGCTAATAAAACCCTTGATTTCGAGTCCCAAACGATATTAATCTGTCAATAGCCTATGATTAATTTTGAACGGAAATGTGTATCATTTCTGCAACACTTTTTTTCCCTCTTTTTTACTTGATGCATAGCAGTTTGTTTGGTTTGGAAGCTCTCTGCCTGTATTAATGTGAATTTATGTATCACAGCAACAGAATAGAACAATTGAAAAGTCTTAATGCACTGGGCCCGCCCTTTATTTTCTGCTTCTGTTGGTTATCTAACATGTCTTTTTATACTTGTATGTATTTTTGCTGAAGGAGTTTTTTTCTTCTGAAACATTGAAGAGAATGCTTAGTGAGTTTTTAACCTGTCGTGTGTCTCACACTTGGATTGTGCTTTGTGCACATGCCTTTTTTGAAGGAAAAGTAGACATGCTTCAAAGAAATTGCATATAATCAATCATACTTCTTATCCTAAAATTACTCATTTGATGTATGGTCATATTTAAGGATTTGCAATGTACAGAAAGGGAGGATGATATGTAAATATATGATAGTGATCAGACATTAAAAAAATGGTCTGCTTCCTTCCTCATTTTAAAGGGCAGAGAATCTGTATGTATGCAGTTAATGTGTGGGAGAATCACAGTGGGTATTGAATGTAACATGCATTAAACTCTTAATGACCTTTAAATCTTCATATGACCATTTTTATTTAATTTTTCCTTATTGTTGACAGAATATCCAAGGAGCAAATGACAAGGTGCAGTGACTTTTATTGAGAGAGTGCAATTGACCAAATTATCACATTTTCAATCTATACATTAATCTCCAAATAAAATGGGTCTCACAGTTGACACCATTGTTTACAGCAGCCTTCTTGTGCAGAAACCTCTGGCAAGGCTGACAACTTGGGAGTCTTCACATGTAAAGCTATGTACGATGGTGTCGCTTGCCGAAAAGACTATTTGACAAGGGACACTGTCATACTACGGAGTAAAGGAGTACATGTTAGCTCAGGTCAGAGCATTTGATTCCCAGCCCCAGCGATGTGTTGAGGATGTTAGTGCACGGGAGCAAGACTCTTGTTCAAACCCCACTGCAAAGCTGGTTTATTGGCAAAATTCACAAACTGTCATCTGTATGAAATAAACAAATCATACAAGATCTATTTGAACAGCTCAATACAACTAATACTATGAGTTTCTCCAAATTCAACACAAAATATTCCACTTTTAATGACTATTGCAGTGTCAGGATTATTCTATCTATAAATCTGTCTAATGATTAGATTCTAATCTATCTGTGCTTCAGTACTCATTTTGACCACCAGAGTGCGCCTTTACCCTTGCTATCAAAGCAACGGGTTTTTATGCTTCCTGTGACTTCATTCACTGACACTTTTATTGACTCAAATAAATCTTCGCACACGGTGACGAGGTCGGGGAGCCTTCATTTTTGCACGGAATTTGCCATTTTGATCGCATTTAGCCATGATATGCCGTTGAGTTTAATGTCGTGTACCATAACATGCTCATTAGATGTGGGATGGAGGGAGTTTAAGTAGGTTTGTTTTAATTGAATAGTGGATTAGGTCCAATAACCAAACACACCCACCACCGTCACCCACTGACTTCTGAGGTCTGAAAATGTACACTGTCACTGTAAAATGAAATCCTGAGTGTTCATTTAACTCTGAGGGGGGTCGTCGGCTAAATTATTGTTAAGTGGACCATTACAGGCAGTGGTGTAAAGTATCTAAGTACATTTACTTAAGTACAAGTTTGAGTTATTTTTACTTTACTGGTGTATTTCCAGTTTTCAGTACTTTTACTCCACTACAATTATTTGAAAACTTTAGCTACTAGTTACTTTGTAGATTTTGATTTGTATTACAAAACATTACACATTAACCACTCTGTATACATATCGGCCATTTGAAAATAAAAGCTCATGCTTAGCATCAGGAAGAATTGTGAGCTTAATTGCAGATCTACTATTTTCTAAAGATTGTTATACATTTGAAAATGGGGCATTTTGCATAATGAGTGCTTTCTACTTTTAGTACTTTAAGTACATTTCGATACTAATACTTTTGTACTTTTACTCAAGTCAATTTTGAATTCCGGACTTTTACTTGTAACAGAGAGAGTATTTCTACATTGCAGTATTGACACTTTTCCCCCCCACCACTGTCTGTGTATGTAATTCTGACAGAGGGGTGCCATTTGGTACCATTACACGCTCAGAGTTCAATCCACACTCTGTGTTTTACAGTGTAGAGTCAGAAGTCTTTGCGCACGTTGGGTGTCCTACTGCTACTCTGAGGTCGTCTGTCTGTGTGGCAGCGGGTTTGCTTCCACTGTGCATGCAGACAACATGTCTTAACACTCTGTGTTTTGTTGTGTTTGTTTGACAATGATAATGCCTCGTCTGGTCAGAGTGTGCAGATCACACTTCTCCTTTCTGAAGAGGAACGGATCCTAGATCAGCAGCGAAGCGCTCGATCATTTTGACTTCAAACTGATAGGATCTGTTGCGAGTTGCGACGCGATTCACGCGCGTAGTTTTCCGCTATTTTGGATACATTGTTTTGAATACGTTTTGGATACATTTGTTTTTTTCGTCGGGTTGATTTGGCGTGGATGAGGCAGAACGGATCAACGCTGGCCCGGGGTTCGAAAACTCGCTCCTTAATGTGCAGAAATGGACTGAATTAAAAGCGACCCCTAAAGCCTGGATCCCCTGTTTGAAAAGCGGACAGAAGTGCAAGGCGATCGGGCTTGATCATCATTTACTGCACGAGTCTTATCTTTTTTTTGTGATTTATTGTTTAATATTATTAATCAGAATGGATCAAGAGGACAGACCTCATGAGAACGGCGTCCATCACGGCAGCAAAGACTCGGACCGACAGCAGAGACTCCGGCTCTGTGTTCTGAACGAGGTTCTGAACACGGAGAGGGATTATGTCAGAACCTTACTGTTCCTGCAGGAGGTGAGTTATATATCTATCTCTGTACATATATCTCTCTATCTCTCTTATGTCAGAAGTAGAACCCTGCTGTTCCTGCAGGAGGTGAGTCTCACCTTCGGTCCATTTAAATGATACAGTGACTCACTATGTTGTGTCAGCGTCTTCCTGGTGGTGTCTCCCCAAAGCTGGCTGCAGAGTCCATGCTTTAATACTCTGCAGAAATGATGCTATCGATCTATCTCTTGATCTCTATCTCTCTCTATCTCTCTATCTCTCTTTATTTATCTATCTCTATCAGAGTCTCTCTCTCTCTCTCTCTCTCTCTCTCTCTCTCTCTCTCTCTCTCTCTCTCTCTCTCTCTCTCTCTCTCTCAATGGTTCTCAAAGTGGGGTCCAGGGACTCTCAGGGTGCCTTGAGGGGGTTCTAAAAAGACCCTTACAAGTCTATAACTCTGACAGTATACTAACAGGTCCATTTGGTTCCATATGTACACTGTCAGAGTTAAGGGGGGTCCATGAAATGTAAACGGTTGAGAACCACTGATCTATCTATCTATCTATCTATCTATCTATGAGTCATCACTGTGCAGAAAGGAAATGACAATCTAACTTACTACACCGTGAAATCCAACTCTGGTACATTTGGATACTGTTACTGTACATATGTGTACACTCACTCTCAGAGTTACAAAGGAATACATTAAGACACTGGCTGTGTGTAAAGCCTACTACATGTGTGCCTTTCCACAGGACTTGAACTCTAGCATCCCTATTCCGGGCATGTCATAGTATATAGGCGAACATTTGGCAACAGTGGATGAACATTTGGAGGAAAAAAACAGATCTACAAGGTCACACTGACTCACGTCGTGAGCTTGTAGAAAAGTGTCAAAGTTTGATGTACAAGGAAGTAGGGTTTAAGTGGTCATTGCAGCCTGCTTATAGGTAGATTGTGATCATGTGGAACTTATGTTCAAGGGCAGAGGTTCATTCTTAATTTCTTATACACTGTTTTAACTTGTTTTGATCCAGCACCCTGCCTAGTAGGTCTGGGATGTGCATGTCTTTTAGCTGTTTATAAGCTTCTCTCTCAATTTATGTTCAAGCTCTGATACACCCTTTCAAGTTGTAAGCTTTACAGAACAATCCGTTTTGCAGTCATATTGCAGTTGAACAGACATTGATCATCGGCTTAAAGAGCTGGCGGTGAGGACTCATATCTCTTCATTGTGACATTTCGCACTGCCACCAAGGCAGGCTGGCTCATCCCTCAGGGTCTTTCAGTCACAAGAACAGCACACAGTGAAATCATCAGTGTTAATTCAATCCAGATTGTGTACTAATAGAGCCAAATACTGTTTGTACACTCACTGAGTTAAATGAACATGGAGGCTTTTACGCTGCTGGAGACCTGCAGGTGTTAATTCAATTCGTCACCCCTAGCTGTCTCTGTTCCTCTCCTCCGTACCTTATCATCTTCTGGCGCTCTGTATGCAGGTAGTTTGGTCTTCAGCCGGGCCATTAAGACACCAAATATTAGTGGTTTCTTTGTGAATACACTCAGTGATGCTGGGGGTAAACAACTTTATAAATCCACTACTTGAGACCCCACGCACCACTTTGTTATTTTCTCTTAAACACTCAATGTGAATGTAAACATCATATGCAATCAATCACACACTTGATTCCCCATTAATTCATCACTCCATCTTTCCCCATGAATGACTGAGGGTCTAGTTATTCCCCCAGCACTGAATGCTCTAAAGCCAGGCTTTCCTTATCAACCCCAGCTGTGTGGGATGACAAAACCATGGCTCCCTACAGGGGAAAGGGTTAGCTGGGCTGGAAGGGGAGGATTAGTATTATGGCAGATGCATGGACTGGGGGTGGGGGGGTTTGTAGAAGTGTTTGTAGACTCCTAAACCAGTGTTTCTCACACGCTTTCATTTCAAGGACCCTCAATTTGATACACATCAGGCCACGAATCTCTGGGACCCCAAGCTAATCTATCTCAGTGCTGATTTAACTCTTGACAGACACGCAATAGTCCATTTGAGTTACAATCATGCAAGGCTTCCCAACTATCAATCATTTAGCTGAGAACCCCCTGGAACCCCCCGAGGACTCCTGGAGGTCCCTGGACCCCACTTTGATAACCACTGTCCTAAACTGTGAGCATGCCAAACTGTCTGATGCCATGTTGTTGGAGTTGAATACCCTGTGTGACGTATACAGTATGTACTGTGGATGCACTCAACCATGAGAACAAAAGTACAGAGTTAAAGAGCTACAGCAATCGACTCATTCATACTCAAAATTCAAGATTGTGTCATTGTTACATCTTGTGTACAATTACATAAGAATGATAAAACAACAACAACAAATAAATCATATAATAAAGTGTAGCAGTAATAATAAACAATGACAAAGAATAGTAAAGAATAGCAGCGGTAGTAAAGAGAAAAGGCAAAAAGACAGAAACCGGACTGAAACTTTTTTTTTTTTTTTTTAAGATATTTTTGGGGCTTTTTGCCTTTATTGATAGATGACAGTAGACTGACAGGAAATGGGGAGAGAGATGGGGGGGTGACACGCAGCAAAGGTCGTCGGGATCGGGAGTCGAACCTGCGACACGCTGTCAGGCTGGCATTGCAGCCTAGGGTGCCTGGACCGCCACGCTGCGGCCCAGGCCACCGGACTGAAACTTTGACATTACAAATCACCATCAAAATAGCACCAGCCAATGGGTCGACCACAGGATTTCTGCACAATATGACTGTGTACAGCAGTGGTTCCCAACCCTTTCTGGATCGGGGCCCGCTTGAAAATGTTGAAAGCGTTCGTGGCCCATCCATCTGACTGCTTAACACGGCCTATAGGTTGTCGTGTTTAAGTGGTCAGATGAATGGGCCTTGTGCACTTACAGAGCATGATTGTTTATTTTAATGAACAATCAAATGATTGTGGTCCGGCTTGGATCACTGGAACTAACATGGTATACTTTGAGTTCCTATTTCAGTATCACAATAAAAAACTAATTTTACCAATACATTTGTTTACATACATTTTTTAATATTACTCTTATATTATCAATAAAACCTTAAAGTTTTGCCAATTCTGTGGGGGCCCACTTGCAATATCCTCACGGCTCACTGGTTGGGAATTGCTGGTGTTCTGTATCATTCCTCTCACACTGGTCAGGGTGGCTTGCATCAAGAGATCGAAGGTGACATCATGTTGGGAAGGGGCTTGGTGGGAACCATACCAACTCTCTAGTCTAGGCATCACAGACCTCCCAGGGTGCCCCTGGAGATGGAACTTATTTTCAGGCAGGGGGTGAAGTGAAGTCCTGCTTTGGCTTGGTTTAATAACAGGATAAACGTTTACTGAGCCTTGTGGTTCTGAGAAAGGAAGGTCTTGGCGGCTCAAACAGAAGTCCAGATGTTGAAGATGTAACGAAAACAATGTATAGACTCACACAGTAACAGTTACAGTGGTTTTCAAAGTGAGGTCCATGGACCCTCAAAGGTTCCTTGAGGGGGTTCCAAATGGAGCCTTACAGGTCTGCGACTCTGAGAGTGTACAAAAGGAACCAAATAGCCTTACAGGTCCATTTGGTTCTCTCTCAGACTCAGAGTTATGGGGGTCCTCCTTTACATGTACAAGTTTGAGAACTACGGCACGAGAATTGTGTGACCATGTCAGTATCTGACCCTTCCCTCCGCCTGTATATTTTTGTTTTACTTTTTTCAGGACGTTTGTGGGCGTCAACCTTTGGGGAGTTTGGGTGTGCGATTCTTGGTGTTGTTGAACCGGGATGGAAGGGCTAACTTAGAATGTTGTGTTTACAAATGGCAACAATTCCTACTTGTCATACCTTTAAGAGTGGGGAATGGAAATTCATTGTTATTTCTGTCTCTCAAATTTGGCAGCAATACTCTACCTGGAAATGTCAGGCTATGACGTGTGTGTGTGTGTGTGTGTGTGTGTGTGTGTGTGTGTGTGTGTGTGTGTGTGTGTGTGTGTGTGTGTGTGTGTGTGTGTGTGTGTGTGTGTGTGTGTGTGTGTGTGTGTGTGTGTGTGTGTGTGTGTGTGTGTGTGTGTGTGTGTTTATCGTGATAAAAACATGGAAATACTTGTATCTTTATTCTGGGCTAATAGGAAAATAAGAAAATGGGCTTCTCTGTGATGTCAGTGTTTGTAAGTGTAAATACTGTACATAAAGACTATTGAAGATTGAAGATATTTATGCTATCCTCACAACTCCTCTTCAGGCCATGTGGTGTTTACTTTTATGTGGGCTCAGGGTGGCAACGCCAATGAAGAAAGCACACTAACCACTTAAGCCTTATTTTATCATTGTACAATAGTCTCATGCAAAAAAAGCAAACAATGCGTTACATCATGATGCATGGTGAGCTTGTAGATCTGCTGTTTGCACTATTTTTGAAAATGTCATAACATGTAACATAGCCTATCTTGTTAACCCATTAAGACCGGTGATAAAAAAACGATATATCATCTTTGAATATATATTATATATATTTTAGAGAGAACATTTGTAACTGAAAACTTTGCTTCTGGGGGTCCCTGGGGTTAGGTAGGACACCTACTGGTCGACTATGTCAATATTTGAAGCAGACTGTTGCATTTATCTCTCTGTCGGAACGGCAGAGACATAAAGCCTATGGATCCATTGGATCGTAGCTTTAAGCAATCAGGAACACACACTGGAGGATTGATATGCAGGAAGCCATCCGCAAGCTTCCTTTCTAAAGTGCCCTCTCTGTCTGCACTTTACTCTCTCTCCCTCTCTCTCACACACACTCTCTCCCTCTCTCACACTCTCTCCCATCTCTCTAGCTCTCCCTTAGTCAGTGGGAAAGACCAAGCATCAGATTTCCTTGGGCTTAGGGTATAAATAGCTCCAGTTTCTGACTCTCATCCTAACCACAACACTGTAGGATTCAAGTGACCACACACACACACACACACACACACACACACACACACACACACACACACACACACACACACACACACACACACACACACACACACACACACACACACACACACACACACACACTAACACACACTTTCAACTGGGTGGAGCAGTTAGTTACTATGGCAAGCTGACAGAAACCCCTCATCATCTACTTTAAAGTTGCATTGTGAAATATTTTGATAGTCACAAGGCCTGAAAAGAACATTGTGCTCCATGAAGGTTGAATTGAGAGACATTGACATTATGCTACACACTGGCCAATAGCTTTCTAAATTGTGTTCAGAGTCGGAACGGACTGTGAGCTCCCCTCCATGAACGTCATGAATGTCAGATTTATTGCAACAACATGTCACCTGTAAAACCTTCCCCCCCATTCCCTTACTTCCCACTACAGCTGATGTGTCAGTGCAAGATGACTTCTAACTAGAGCCCAACAAGATTGATCATGTATTCACTTCTTTATTTCATTGTTTCATTAATTTAACTTTAATCATATAATGAAACACAAAGTAATATAATAATATGTAATATAAAAACTAGGGCTGGGACTTCAACTGATTAATTTAGATTAATTAATTACAGAAAATCAACACGATTAAAAAAATTAATCGCATTTTAATCGCGCTTAGTTTATGCACCACAGAACCTTCTCACTGGACGAGTTTCAGGTGTACCGATCATACCAGTGCACCAACCAATAGCCAACACACCCCAGTGCACGCAATGGGACAAGAAGCCGATCAGACTGCTTTGCTTGGCCCAGTGGATGGGAAATTTAGATTTAAAAAACTCTCTGATGGAAGCGTGGATAAAAACACGGTTGTGTGCAGAACTATTTTTTGTTGCTTAAACTTATGTATTCACTCATTGATTCACTCATATACCAAAATGCTTCTCAGGTCAAATATTGATGTGTGATTAAACATGCGATTAATTTAGATTAATTCATTACAAAGCCTCTAATTAATTAGATTCATTGTTTTAATCGAGTCCCAGCCCTAATAAAAACAGAACTTCATTGTATTTATTCACTTAAAGGGATATTTCACTTTCAAACATGTTTGGGTCATTTTATCATCTACTTGGGCTTTTGTTAGCACCCCAGACAGTTTTGAAGTTGATCATTCAGTATTTAGACATTTAACATTAATTTTATCAGAAACGGTGACGCCCCCCTCCTATTCCCACTGGAACTTCAAACTCCATTTCAACCTTGTTAGATTAATTGAAAACACAAGTCCTTGGTTCTGGTGACTGCTATTGTCCTTATACGTGAGGGGCCGTGTTTTTTCAATAACTTTTTTCATTTCAATGAATCTAACAAGGTTAAAATGGAGTTTGAAGTTACAATGGGTTTGTATAGGAAGGGGGCGTGTCTGATAACATTTATATCAAATATCTAAATACTGAATCAAGCAACATACAAACTTGTCTGGGGAGCACACAAAAGCCTGAGTAGATGATAAAATGACCCTGAACATGTTGAAATATGCTTTTAAGCCCCCTATTCACACATTTAGAAAAATAGCCTACAAGCTTGTAGATGTGCTATTATTTTTATTTCTTTTAAAAATCGATACAAATCGGCTGCATAATTGGTGATACCCATGTTGTCAAAAAAGTCCAATAATGTACGGTATTATAATTGTATGCATAATATTCATGCAGTTTAAATATTTCAGGATTTTGTTTTGCTGGCTTGGTTGTTGGGATTCAAACAATCATTCCATCTTCTCTCTTCCCAATAATTGATCCTCAATATCAACTTGGCAGTTGGCCAGGACCGATTGTACACATCAATGGGAACTATGAAGTACATTGTTGATATTTCTTGAGAAGTTGAATGCTTTGAGTTGAAGGACCTTATTGTGAAACTAGGACCTTACTGTGAAACTATGGTCTTATAGTGAAACTACTGTATGAGCTAGCGTAGCAGTTTCACTGCCAGGGCACATAAAAACTGATATAAATGTCACGTGTACAAATATAATCTATGCAAGTTTGGGAGTCATGTGCATTTATAAGCCATTTTCAGACAGTACCAGGAATTTTAGGAATTCCAGAGAACAGGCCTAAACCAATGTAACACCCAGAGGCACCCCCCAACCCCCCCACCCCCCCACCCGATCCCATCAGCTGAGTTTTCAAATGCCAACAGTTCAAAGACACGCTGGTGGCCTACAGCACTACAGCACTAAATAAGAATAGGGAGCATTAAATGATATAGTATATTTAGAAGTATGTAGTATGGTATGTGGAAGGTTTAAGTCAATGCAAACCTGAATTTGTTGTGGAATTCCATTTGTGTGTGGATCGACTTATGATGAGACAATCTTGGCTTTTGTCCTGTACACACTGTTGGAGCAATTGTGAATTTAAGTCGATTTACTGTTCATGTTCTTGACTTACTTAAATTGTTAAAAATAGACAGCTTCTGGATGGCTAATTCCCTTAATGGATCTAATATAATGGCAGGAAACTGATCCGCTTTGGAGCTAATTCTCCTTGATCAGAGTAAGCTCATTGCAAATTATTCTTGCAAATATATTATGTAAACTAAGGTAGTTTGCCATTCAGAATGTACCTTTTATAACTATAACTATAGTATACATATAGTTTTAATCCCAAAACAATATATTTAAGTCCTAACTCAGTGGATGTCAGAGTCCACACCACAACCATAATAAGATCATCAGTGTGGATGCTCATATAATCATCGTTCTAGTTGATAGTTCTAGTGCTCGCTGTGGACGGCCCTTTACAGCCTTACATTTTGTGCCAGCCTTGTAGTTCTTTATTTTACTTAAATATTTGTATTCAGTTACTATTTATTTAGTTTTTGAGTTAGAAGTGGGGTGTTCCAGTTTGAACTACTGCAATATAAGCAGGTACACTGCAAATGGGGACAGGTGTTGCATACAGGAGAGGAGAGGCAGACCGTTTTTACTTTGTGTTTCAGTATCCATAGGCACAGTTGTGAACTGGCTGTTTGGTTTCCAAAAAGAATCCTGGGGAAATGGAATGTATACATTGAAGGGGTAATTTACATGAACATTAACATTCTGGACACCAGCCAATCATGTTCAAAGTCTCAGTCTCATACGGTGCATTTTTTCATATTACATCCAATATGCCCTGTGACTAATGGACTGTTGCGAGCATTACGGAACTCACCCAGACCGCAAACCCTGATGGTAAACTAGATCTCAGCTATCATGTTATGTTTTCTATAGAGATTATTATTATAGTACGAGCCTTACAGGCTGTTTGGTGTCTCATAGTCTATTATTAATGGGATATGGCTTTTACATACACCAACTCGTAGATGGAACCGTAGCTCTGCTCTCTCCTGAACATTAGCAGAATATTAATGTGCAGGTAAACCAGGAGGGAAATGCACACGAGCATGTCGAGATGTTTACTGAATTCTCAGTAAACATTTCTCTCTCCCTCAGTGCTCAGATGACACTAAAATCAAGAATCTCTCTCTCTCTCTGTCTCTCTCTGTCTCTCTCTCTCTCTCTCTCTTTTCACAATGTTTGCTTTCTTGCATAATATTTGGCCAATTTGGTATTACAAATTTCTTAAAAGTCATTAAATTGTAACTTTAGAAATGTGCAGATATACTGTACACTTGTGCTGTATGTTGGTTTGTTTGCTGTTGAGTGAGAAAACAATGTTGCACATTAAGCTAATCATCTGGGGACCCCCCCCAATTACCCCCTGGGGGGGTCCCCAAATGAGCGTGAGGCCTTGAGCGTCATAAATCCAGCCTGTAGTGACAGCACGCTTGAGCATGGATGTACTGAACACTCGAGGCTGGTTGAAAAGGCTAGGATAAATATACAAGGATTTGTCAGGTAGAAGTGTTTCAGAGTCAATGTAGACTACGCAGTGGTGTATCAAAGACCATCAGCACGCACTGATCTGAATGAAATCGACGTTCTAAAACATTGAGTGGTAGCCATGCCTACTAATGGAATATATATATTTTTGCAGCCGATTGTACATTTCCTGCCCCAAGGTTGACGATTATTAGAGGCTTATTTATTTGACGGCCCTAGCGATTATCCACAAATAATATCTGCAGCCAGAGAAAGAAACAAAACCGAAAAGCTGTTTTGACAATTCAGGACCTTGGACAGTGACCACGATGAGCTAAATTAACAACACAACACAACACACAACACAACACAACGCCAACTCTGCCAGAGCAGAATGTCAACACGCCAGGTTGGCACCGTGTCTCAGTGGTTAGAGCTGTTGCCTCATAGCCAGAAAGTCCTGGGTTCAAAGTACCCAGCTCCCTTGAGTCTTAATTGTAACCTTCACCAGCTGGCCATAGAAGACATGGGGGGTGGGTGGGTGGGTGGGTGGGGGGGGGGGGGGTGCATGTTGTGACAGAAGTGATGGAAAGGGATACATCTAATGATGTATCATTTGTGTTAAGTTACATTGCCGATTTTGAACCAGCAGGTTTGATGTCATCATTTATATTAGTGACGTCAACTTTTCATTGAGAAATGTTTTGCCACACTATATATTATTGATCTTCTCACAACAGAACAATGAGATTTAGGTTGGAAATTGGCAACATTTCTGCTTTAAGAATATTAATAGAACATGTTGTGTGTGTGTGTAGATACCTCCTTAGTAACATAGAAAATGGCCAGATGGAACGGGTGAAGAATTCCATGTGTCGTTTGAAAAAAGCAATATGTTACATTGTGAAATTAACAGTTCTGGAAAAACCTTATGATATAACGAAGATTTGCGCTCCCAAAAAGACAACTGGTTACAAAATGATTACTGGCCGCCCATCCCTCCAAGCTATGGGATGTCGTTTCTCAGTCTATGCAGTTTATCCTTATAACTGACCTTTTCTTATTATTAGATATTTCTTATTAATCAACCTCAATCTCTGGTCATACATACTTACTATTAACATAACAATCTCTGGTCATAAGCTGCCGTTCACTGACGAGCCCTCTGTCAACATCATTACAACATGAAAACAGCTAGGACAAGAGGTCTATTCATACGGCATACTCTCTTGTTTCAATAATGTGGTGGCCACTACATGCAATTGTAACTTGTGGAACCTATTTCTGTGTTGTCTTTCTTGACATGATTAATTGCCATAGGTGATTTTTCGGATTTATATAGCAGTATATACAGTACTCCACTTTGTTGGTTGGTTGGTCTGTCTGTCTGTCCAAAATGTTCAAGCCAAAATTCAGAGCTGGTCGTAGCTTATGGCAGATGACATGCTTGTTTTATCTTGTCTCTGGTTCCCTAAACAGAAAAGACCCATGACGAAAAAGTGTCTTTTGACTAACTGAATTCTAGAGTTTTGCTCTTGAATTATACAATCTATTCTGTTTTACAAAATAGTTTATGGGCTGCATGGTTTCGACTGTAATCCCATACACGGTTTGTTGAGGAAATCAGGGGTAAAAAAATAGGAACTACAACTTGCTGGGGGTGACTACTTTAATTTCATTGTAGCTTTTGCAACAGCTAATCTGTCCAGTGACCACACCTGTTATATCTTTATTCGTAGTGACAGAGCAAACCCAAAGCCTTGGCCTGCAGTCAACTGACCTGTATTCTACAAGTATTCTGCAAGTTTCCATAGTCTGTGATGCATCACTCAAGGCCACTCAACAGCCGCTGAAGTCCAAGACTCCAGATGGTCTGACCAATCTGGACCATGGTGCTATCTCCAGCGCACCACATGTCACAGCTCAATGGGACTGCCCATATTCACTGTCAGTTTTCGGGAGAAACCCAATTATACAGCATCCTCTGAAAGGAGAGGTACAGCCTTTGTGAATCAGTTTGGAAATTGAATTGCATACCTGCCGAGTTATTTTTACAAACGTACACAATTGTCCGTCTGTCTTCTTTCTTTTTTTTTAACTTGGGGATCACTTTCTGGTGTTGCATCTGCGCACGTTATTATTACGACATTTATGTCATATCAAGTAGTTGTTGCTGCACTGGATTTATTTCTCATGAGGTCACCTCCAGAGCCTCATTGAATTAGGGATGCTGGGTTCCTGTTCACTGGAGCGACGCCACAAGCCTTTTTTTCTCCCCACTCTACTGGACCACAGCCACAAAGAGAGGGGAGATCTTCATTTATTCATCAAGTTTCATGGCATGCCGAGCCCAAAATGGCCTACGTCTGCTCTTAACTGCCCTGTCCCCCTTAGTGGCTCACTGCCCCCCCCCTCCTACTCTTACTGCCCCCCCCTCCCACTCTTAAAAAGGAAAAAGGCCTTTTAATGGACACTCTGCTTTTAGCTGGCTTGTTGTTTTCTCTTGAGGGGGTGAGAACCCTGCATAAAAAGTCTTGAATCTGTGATTCTCCCCCCCCACCCCCCCACTCAGTAAGTGTGGGAATTTCAAGCGAATTGAAAAGGGGACTCTCTAAGGGACTGGTGGAAGAACCTTTGCAATTGTCCGTGGTGTTATTGATACGCAGGGGTCTCTTGTGTGAGGTGGTGCTAGCAAGCTGCTGAATGCTGATGTAGCTGCACTCTCTATAACACCACACACACAGACACACACACACCCCCACACACACACACACACACGTTACACACGAACTGCTGGGAGACCGTGGGCGCTCCACAGTTTTAGCTCAGTTGGCAACTTACACAATTGAAATGTTCAAATAAGAGATGATTAAAGTATTTCTAAATTGCAGAATCCCGGTATGCATGTAGTATGAAGGACAGGTGGTCAATCTCAGTGCCCAGGTCCAGTGGTCTCGGTCCTGCCCCTTCAGCCTGAGCGGTCCAGAGAGAGGGTGTGGGGGCAGAGCCTCGTATTAGAGAGTTCCACCAATGAGGGCGCAGAAACAGCCCCGGTCACGTGGTTCATGTAAACTTGAAATAGTTACAAACAGTCATAGACTCCAGTCCATGCCGTAAATTTCCGGCTCTGTGTGGGGGGGTGTCAGGTACCTGCCCCCCAACAACACACCTCCATGGTCTTGCTCATGTTCTTGCTAATGCTCCATTCTCCTTTCTTCTGGTTCTACCTGGAAGAGTTGCTGTGGCTTGACTTTGTGTTTAAACTCATTTTAAGACCGGGAACGCATCTGTGTCGTTTTAAGATTTCTTTGGCGTGCTAAGAGCTTGTACTGTAGATCTGCAATTTATTTTAAATGGTGGAAAATGTGTGCAAATCTTTGAAGTGAACATTTGTAAAATATTTTGTTCCAGGGACCTCCAGAAGCAAAGATTTGATTTACAAATGTTCGCTTTAAAAATATATATATTCAAAGATTTGCACACATTTTCACAATTTTTCAGAAATAGCAGATCTACATATGAGCTTGTATATCTGCTATTTTTGAATAGCCAAAATCTAAAATCTAGAACGACAGAGATGCGTTCCCGGATTGAAGGGCTTAACAGTTACAGTCATGCTTTATACGATGCACTACCATGTACTAACATGCATTAACATTAACATGCATTAAGATGCACCAACATGCACTAACATGCATTACCATGTACTACCATGCATTGACCCACTCATGGATGGCAACAGATTTCCTATGAGAACTCCCAACGCATCAGATCCCATCATTCTGTTCCTGTGATACAACAGATTGACATTTTTACCTTGACCAAGATTGTGCCCTTGACCTTTTGATCCAAAAGTCCTATGTTTTTAACATCCTGGTGACCACTCCCAAGAGTCCCAACATGGATTTATTTTGCTGACAGTCACACTGATGAATGATAACAAGTACAATAGAATAGAAGTAGGTTAGAGCAGTGATGCTCAACATGGGCCCCCAACTAATTGTCTAAACACAAACATTTGAATGATAATATAAAATACATTTAAAAAATATATATGTTAAGATGTCATGGTATTTTATTTTTCTTCACAATTTTGAAAAAAATGTTTTCATTGTGATACCGATAAATAGGAACTCAAGTTAGTTCCATAACACAGCCGGAACATAATCGATTGATTGATCATTAAAATAAACATGACCTGAAAATGCAGGTGGCACACCCATCTGACCACTTAACACAGCAGCCAACTGTTTGGCTGCCGTGTTAAGTGGTCAGATGGATTCGGCCGCGGACACTTGCGAGATTTTCAAGTGGGCCCCGATCCAGAAAAGATTGAGAATCACTGGGTTAGAGCTTCAAGTTCAAACTATCAACACTAGCAGCTTCCCTAAGTACAGTCAGAAGAACAGAAACAGCCGTACCATCCCCCCATTCACTCCATCCTGTCACGCTGTCATCTGAGGCTGTCACCACTCTGTGCATCCTCTAGTGTGACTTCTGCTTTTTCCCCTTGGCTCTGAGCTTTAGCTCATTCAATCCGGGGAACACATCTGTGTCATTTTAGATTTGAGCTACTACCATTATTTTATACTTTTGGCTTTTCAAAAATAGCAGATCTACAAGCTCATAGCGAGTGCCGCGCTACGAGCTTGTAGCTTGTAGATCTGCTTATATGAAAAATCTTGAACATTTGTGCAAATCTTTGAATACATATATTTTTATTATAACAACATTTTTAACTCAAATCTTTGCTCCTGGGGGGTCCCTGGAACAACATATTTTGATGGGGTCGGCGGCCAAATTATATATAATTTTGGGTGGTCCTTGACATGAAAAAGTTTGAGAACCACTGATATTGCATTAGTAACATACGTTTTTCAGAAAACTGTTAGGATTTAGAAGACATTTGTAAAGATTTGCACACATTTTCACAATTTTTCTAAAAGCTCGTAGCGGGTGCCGCGCTACGAGCTTGTATCTCTGCTATTTTTGAATAGCCAAAGAAATCTTAGACTGACACAGATGCGTTCGTGACCGTTTGTTCGTTTTCGTGACCCCATAAAAAGGAGACCTAATACTGCTTGAGGATCTGTCAGCAGTCCAGAAACACTGTGCAAAAGCGAGCCATTACATTGCCTCAAATGCTTGCATTTGCCCCTTTTTTTGTAACACATGCAGCTTCAAGTGCATTGCCGCTTCATGCCCAGGCAGCAGAATTAGAGGTTCTTGAACATGTTAAAGTTGTGATAATGATAAGAGCAGGGTTTTCAGGTGAAGAACTGATGACTGAAAGGTGATGAATGTTGGTGCACAGTATATACATATATACATACACATACGATACATTAAAGTGATGTTTAACTTTGGAAGACCCTTTGGTTGTACAGGTAGGCCATAACAGAAGTAGATATTGCTTATCTGAGAAATGGCCATAGTGTTTGTGGTCTGAAATGTGATCAAAGCACATTCTGTCAATATCTGCGGGTGGGGCGGGGATCATTTCACTTTTTTTTTTTTTAAGCTCTTTTTTCTGGTAAACTAATCATCAGTAATGATTGTTACTAAGATTACACTGATATTGGTGATTGATTTCTGTGGGATTTGTATTTATTTATTTTTGCTTTATTTAGATGGGAGAGTGTAGACACACATAGGAAACAGAGGACAGAGAGAGGGGAGATGTGAGCAGATTTGATCATCAAGTGCTAAAAGTGTGATATTTCTAATTCACCAGAAAATAGAAGAGACCACTAGTATGCTATTCCTCGCTCATGGAGCACAGGAGCTAAGACTAATGTATAATCTGTTGAACAACGATGGCGGCGTGTTGTTAGCTTGAAGGTCAGTGCGTTTAGGCAAGGGACACTGTTGTGTGATGGAGTATACATTCAGCTTTACATTTAAATGTACCTCTGCAACCGCTGCTGCTATTATCTGAGGACGTTCAACTTACCGGTAAATACTTAAGCCCTATTTTATACTTTGCCGTTCTGACCTACAAGCTTACAACAACCACGAATGTGACAACTGTGTGAAATGAGACGTTCTGTTGAACAGTGGAGAGGAAATCCATATCTGCTTTTGATACCCCCCCCCCCCCCCCGCCCCCCCACCCCTCTCCCCTAAAAAAAACGCTTGAACGCTTTGCATCATGTTGCATTGTGAATCACCTATTTTTGCTATTTGATACTATTTATTTACTGGATATGAAGTTGTTATTTTTGCTGTGTTAGACTAAATATCTTAATTGAATTATCAAGGAGTTAATCTTGGTGACCAGCTGAAGTCAGGTTGGTTTCAAGCAGACAAGGCAGATGTCACGTTTGCGGGCCTTTTATGAATTCTCCAGTGGAGCGAATACCGAGACCACAACCAACATATGGGTCGTCTGCACCCTCACACCTCGCTGTCTGGCCCCTCTTCGCTCCACTAGATCTCAACAATCAGTGTGGACCACGCCCGCATCTGACCCATCTTGGCTATCGGTCATTTGGGACCTTGCCTTAATCTTTGGGGGCACTGGCTGTTTGTCATACTGAAAAACTATCTCTCTGAATGTGGTAGTAAAGCAGGCCAGTGCAAAACCTGCTCTCAGCTCAGTTGCTGGCCATGTCGATGTGCTGTGATATAATTATAAAAGACAGTGGTATTAATATTAGAATTATCATTTATACAAACACTTTTAAATTTAAAGAGCATTGTCAGTGAAATTATGACATTTTGGTAATGCTATAGTGGCCAATGTTTTACAAAATCTCTTGCGATATTCATGAATGGCAGCTTTGCAAAGTTCAGTTTAATAACTGTCCTTTTTCACAAAGGCCATGCGTCCTGTTCAGGAAAGATGTCTGCTGTGTTCTTTAGGAGACGGGGCTTCATTCGGCATGCTTGAATTCTCCTCTGCCGAGTTCAGCAACTGCATATCTGCTTGGAGTAAATTCTTTTCAAAAGATTTTAGGTGTCTGAAAAGTGGAAGCCTTTGTGCCGTCTGGTTGCTCTGTTTCTACTTCCTGTTTGCGTGCCACACACCAGCAAATAGGGCGATGCACTCTTCCTTTGTTACGGTTTGCATGCAGAGAAGAACTCAGCCAATACCATCTGCTCTTTAACATGCAAAAACAAAGAGAAATGACATTTTATGACGCCTTACAGGCCCTGAGAAATCCAGACACAAACACTGAACAGCAAACAGATGAAACCAAAGATCCTCGCCATCTACCCAGGAGTGTCATGCCCATTCAATCAGTCTATTTTTATTTTGTTTTTTTGGGGGGGGTATTTGTCAAATTTTTTTTTTATAATGTCCTATACAGTATGTCCATATTTGATCTTTGCATATTTTTCCCCATAGATATTTTATTTTATACTTGGACTTATGACAGTGTGACACAAAAGTAGCAAAAATAGCGGATCTACAAGCTCACAACATTGCATGAGAACTTGCGATGAGACCACGTTTGTGCTATTTGCTTAAATTGTAATTGTTTGAATTGCAGGCTATATATCCTATTACAAAAACATTTTATATTTTAGGTGCGGTTGGTAAATGCGAATACCAGTCATGAATGAACAGGGCACTTTAGAACACATGAGCATGCATTTTGTATACTGATTGCAAAATACATTCCACTGCTTGGACAACTTTCATTGCAGAGACAATGCTTTCAACGCTGTACTAGCACTGATAGCTCAGTGGCATAGCTGTACATTAGCATTATCATAAACAGCTTTTCAGGGGTTTAAATATTCAGCAAATGTATTGCTACTGTGGGATTGCAGTATAAACAGTCCTTCTCCGCTGTGCTAACAGAACAAACCCCTCATGTATTCGGCTCCATTCAGCAGATGTGACTCTTGGTGGAGTCACAATGAATCATTCATTTGACTCGGATCATCTTATTAACACTTAATGTGTTCATCTCAACACTGAAATGAGCTCTTTGCTACTTTGAGTAAATCTGCTTGCAGATGGGTCGTTTATGCAGAAAAGTGCATAAACAACGTGTGCCTTCCTTGCCTGTTACAATGTATAGCCTTGTTTTATCAATATGAATATAATACAATCACGTAATTGTATATGCCAGAAAGCTTTCACAAAGACATACAGTATAGACCTGGTTGTTCTCTTTGATCAAATATATTGTTTAAGTCATGAAATAAAAAAATAGCAGATATACAAGCTCATAGAGCGGCACTGAGTGCCGCGCTAAGACCGGGAACACATCTGTGTCAATTTAGATTTTAGCTATAACCATTATTTTGTACTTTGACTATTAAAAAATAGCTGATATATAAGCTCATAGAGCGGCACCGAGTGCCGTGCTATGAGCTTGTATATCTGCTATTTTTTGAAAAATCGTGAAATGTTTTGCAAATCTTTGAATATTATATTTAAATGAACATGTGTAACTCAAATCATTGCTACTGGGGGGTCCCTGGAACAAAATATTTTGAGATGGGGGGGGGGGGGGGGGGGTCCGCGGCCAAATGCATATCATTTTGGCATGACATGAAATATTTTGAGCAGCACTGATATTTAGGATTTAGAAGACATTTGTAGGTGCGTTCCCGGATTGAATAGGTTAATCAAAACACTGGCCTCCACCCATTCCTGCATCACTCTGAGTCTCTGACAGTGGCTACTGCATGTCCTCACTGAACCTTATCAGGATGAGTCACCATCAAGCAGAAAGGTGTGTTGAGGAACGCAGCCACAAAGTTAAACAGAGGTGCAGTTATGATTTAAACAGAGGTGCAGTTATGATTTAAGCAATAACACCACTTCACCGCCTGTTGAACTGAGTCATTCAAGAACTGTATCCAATGGACAGCAAGAAGGACCAGTGTGCTTACAAATACACAGCAAAATCCTGAATTGTGTTAATTCCCCTGGCCAAAAGTACAGCTTCATCTCACATGTTTGCGTGTGGCAGTCTGCTCCCTGCATTTTACTTGACGTCAGATTGGCTATATGGTATAAACTCATGCTCTTCTCTCAAAACCAGTGGCAACAAAGTTCCTTGTCACCAAGGACAGAGAGAGAGAGCTTCCCGTTTCTGTCCAAATAAACTTGTTGGCTTTGTAATGGAACACTTCATGCAGCCAACACAACTCTGAAATAGAATAGCCCCGTTGGATTGAAAGGACCTCTTTGTTGTTCCACTCCCTCCAGCCACCCCCTTACTGCCACATCTGTGCAGCACATTTGGACTATTTGGGTGTGAATCTAGCCGGGGATGGGAGCTCCTGTACAAGGCAGGGTGACTGACTGGATGCAGTCATTTTCACCTCCCCTGCCAGTCCCTCACACAGTAGGATCACCTGTCTGCTCCCATCTTCCCCCTACAGGCTACTACAGGGACGACAGCCAGAAGTTGCCTCCACTCCACCATGGGATCCTACGAACAGATCATTAACCAATTGAACCCCAGCATCCATATTCTGGGGGGGGCGGGGAATTTTTCAACTTGGGTCGGTTTCACTAAGAATAGACGGTTTAAGTGGTTAATTTAGCTAATTGAATTAACTTTAGCTGATAATGTACAAATGTATGGGTTCATTTGGTTACAGTCGTTTGTTCACTCTCACATATTTGTACACTCTGAAATGGATCAAATAACACTCAGGATTGTACTGTGCGTGCGCAATCTGCGCATTAAGTTTGGGATAAATTAAGAAAACAGACTGTGGACACAATCTCCACAAATAAACACATTTTTAACGATTGAACGACACAAGCAAGCAATTCATGTAGGTAATGAAACACGCATAACAGCTGCAACATTCATAGTTAACGGCCTGGGTGTCACTTATGTCGCAGAACACAACATGAGACTATCTTAAGCTGATGTTAACCACAGACCATATTTTCTTCAACCCTGTGGTAGAAAAAACATTGGAAATCGGATGAGGGAACCCATTGCTGACTCACTTTTTGGTTTTAGGACAAAAAACTGTGACTATTTGTAAGAGACTGAAGAATGCAATTTCCTACTGTAGCTCGTTTTGGTTTTCCTCTCTTATTCTTATACTGTATGAATCATTTATCCAGAGGTGTCATTTCAGAAAAACAACAACAAACAAACAAACAAAAGGGTGACAAAAAAGTGACGTGGGCTAAAGCACCGTTCAGATCAAATATTTACGACTTGACAAAATGAAACTTGAAACCACTTGCAAAAAACTGTGGTTTGCAACATTCTAAAAATGGACAGTTCACATCAAGGTACTCAGCAGGGACTGTTTAGTGTTTCCTTGGCAATGGCACTTGTCATCAACATCAACCCACTTCCTTGATGCCCAAACTTACTCCAGCACCTGACACCACAACAAATATTCCCCCTGTATCTGTTTAGCTATATATTGTAAATATTCTGCTCCATTTATATAATATTGTAGACACTAGACAGCCGACTAGCAATTCCAAGCACAATCACTCCAGCGCATAGGATATAAACAGCCAGCCGGGCCCATCCCTCTTGGATATGGGGGTGAAAACGCATGTGTGAAACATCTGACACTATTTCCCCATAAGATATCAATGTGTTTGTTCTTGTTAGATTTTTTTTTTTTTACACACTACATGGATTAAGTTTGTTTTGATTCCATTTGTGACCTCAGTGTTCTGACGTTGGAAAGATTAATATAAGATAATACTTCTGGTCTCAACATGTCATTATTCACAGATACTAGGCTATTTGTTCCAAATGTAGCCACAGATGATCACAGGGTTACGGTCATTTTAACCATGAAGTGCACTGCCAGAAATGTCTTTTATTTTATTTTACTCAATGTTTTAACCCATTCAATCCGGCAACGCATCTGTGTCATTTTAGATTTTAGCTATAACCATTTTTTTATACTTTGGCTATTCAAAAATAGCAGATCTACAAGCGCATGAGCTTGTACTAGATCTGCTTTTTTTTTTTTTTTGTGAACATTGTGCAAATCTTTGAATATATATTTTTTAAAGCGAACATTTGTAACCCAAATCTTTGCTTCTGGGGGTCCCTGGAACAAAATATTTTGAGATGGGGGTCAGCGGCCAAATACATATAATTTTGATATGAAAAAGTTTGAGAACCACTGATATAGCAACATAGGTTTTTCAGAAACCTGTTAGGATTGAGAAGATACTGTATGTGTTGATGCGTTCCCGCATTGAATGGGTTAAAAGCCTCCAGTGGGCAGTTTCTGGATATGAGTATTTTGGTACAAACATGTAATGTGTCCCTGTTAATAGCCATGTTCCAGTTGTATCCATGTCAAAGATAAACTCAACTAAACTGAATGTATTTCTTTGTTCTCTTTTAGGCATTTTTGCACAGAATCCGACAAACTGCAGACGAGCAGCAGTGTCTCACACCAGATCAGGTCAAGGTATGACGGCTTCATATGTTTCTCCTGGCTAGCTCAGAGTTGATTGAAAGGTTTTAGGCAAAGCAAATGGCTGAGAACATAACACTCCATTGCGCGAGGGTGTCTCTTGCCAAAACGAACAGATCTGCATGCTAACGAAATGCAACGATGCATAAACGTTAGCTTGTAGATCTGTTCTTTTTTGTCAAGCGACACCATCGCACTACAGGTAAATTAGGTTTTAAAGCTGCAATCCTGTACTTATGTTTATGAATATGAATAAAACATTATTTGACCAATGTGTATGATAAAGCATGTTGATACAATAGTACATCTGCAGCGGTTTGGTGGTGATCTTCCTACTCTTTCACAGAAACTGTTTTCTGTAAATTCTTATGTTGCCATATCAGTGGTGCCCAAAATGTTTCATGTCAAGGACCCCCCAAATTATATGCACTTGGCCGCCGACCCCCATCTGAAAATATTTTGTTCCTAGGACCCCCAGAAGCAAAGATTTGAGTTAAAATATACATTCAAAGATTTGCACACATTTTTACATAAAAAAATAAAAAGCAGATCTACAACGTCATAGCACGGCACGAAGTGACACGTTATGAGCTTGTATATCTGCTATTTTTGTCGTTAAAATCTAAAATGACACGCATGCTTTCCCGGTTTTAACGGGTTAAGAAATTAAGACCATGGTGTCTGTGCCTGGTACGACACATACTGGTTGACAAGTAGTGCTGCCTGAAGCTCATACTGTATTCGCAATATCTCCCCTGGCCAAGCGTGGAGAAGTTTGGTCTCCCAAGCTGGAGACCCCGGTTTGAATCCCGGCAGGACATATTGTTGTTTGATTGAATACTTTATTAACAAGTTGCAAACAGTACAGCAAGTACAATTACGCAATCACTGCTAAAGGGATAACACAAACAAGCCTTGATGGCTTGTTTCCATTAATACAAATCATCATCAATATCAGGTTTGCAGCTTTAGTGTATATGCACATTTTAACCCATTTAAGACCTGGAACGCATCTGTGTCACTTTTTAATTTGAGCTAAAAAAGCATTATTTTACAGTTTGGCTATTTTTGAAAAATCATGAAAATG